>NC_057798.1:364326008-364332620 GCF_018294505.1 Triticum aestivum | reverse complement strand
AATAGCTTCAATCTTGGCTTTATCAACTTCAATTCCCTGTGGAGTAACAACATAGCCAAGAAAAGATACTCGGTCGGTGCAAAAGGTGCACTTCCCAAGGTTACCAAACAAACGTGCATCACGTAGAGCAATAAAAACAGCACGTAAATGTTCCAAATGTTCTTCCAAAGATCTGCTATAAATCAATATGTCATCAAAGTAAACTACCACAAATCGTCCAATGAAAGCACGTAAAACTTCGTTCATTAATCTCATGAAAGTACTAGGTGCATTAGTTAACCCAAAAGGCATGACTAACCACTCATATAATCCAAACTTAGTTTTGAATGCTATTTTCCATTCATCTCCCAATTTCATACGAATTTGATGGTATCCACTACGTAAATCAACTTTGGAGAATATTGTAGAGCCACTCAACTCATCAAGCATATCATCTAGCCTAGGAATAGGATGACGATAACGAATAGTAATATTATTAATGCCTCTACAATCAACACACATACGTGATGTAACATCCTTTTTCGGCACTAGAATAATAGGAACAGCACAAGGACTAAGGGATTCGCGTATATAACCTTTGTCGAGAAGCTCTTGTACTTGACGCATAATCTCCTTCATCTCCTCTGGATTGGTACGGTATGGTGCACGGTTTGGCAGTGAAGCACCGGGAATTAAGTCAATCTGATGCTCAATCCCTCGAATAGGCGGTAATCCCGGTGGCACGTCTTGTGGAAAGACGTCAGCGAACTCCTGCAAAATGTTAGTGACAGCAGGAGGCAAAGAGGAAGGCACGTCCTCGAATGAAAATAATGCCTCTTTGCACACAAAAGCATAGCAAACAGATTTGCTGAAATCTAGCTCATCGATATCAGATTTGGTGGCAAATAAACATGCACTTTTCAATTTAATTTCAGAAGCAACACTAGATGGTTTATTATTAGGCTTCATTTGTTGCTCAAATTCTTTTGCCACAATCTGATTTTCACTCTTATTTGTCTCCTGTTTTGCTTTATTAGCTCTATTAATATCATCTTTCAAAATGGAATCAGGAGTCATCGGAAGCAAAGTAATATTTTTATCCTTATGAACAAGAGTATAGTGATTGTTTCTGCCATGGTGTACAGAATTTTTATCAAATTGCCATGGTCTACCAAGTAATAAGGAACATGCTTGCATAGGTACCACATCACAATCAACATAATCAGCATACGTAGATATACTAAAATGCACACGAACAGTACGTGTTACCTTAACCTTGCCGCTGTTGTTGAACCATTGGATGTAGTAAGGATGTGGATGTGGTTTTGTGGTGAGAGAAAGCTTCTCGACCATCTCCATGCTAGCCAAGTTGTTGCAGCTCCCTCCGTCTATGATGACGCGCATAGAACGTTCCTTCACAACTCCCTTGGTATGGAACAAATTCTGCCTCTGATTTTGCTCAGCTTGTGTGATCTGCAGACTCAAAACACGTTGAGCAACTAAACATTCATACCTGTCAGCGTCTTTAGGAGCCATGTATTGCGTCTCATTATCAGAATCATCTCCACCATGTTCTTCACGTGTAATAAGAGCCAAAGTCTCCTCATCATAGTCACTAGCGGACTCATATCCACCATCCGCGGTAGCAATCATCACACGCGGAGATTTGCATTCTCTCGCATAATGACCTCCTCCCTTACAACGACGACAAATAATATCACTTGTGTGCCCTGTTGATGCTATGGAAGAAGAAGAACGCTGTGTAGGCCCCGCAGGTGCGCTCTTGGCAGATAATGGTGGTTGTGCCTGTTTTCTTGTATCACGGCTGGAGGTGGCACCTAATGGAGGTGCTGGTGCAGTTGAAGTAGAAGATGCACGTGGTGTCCATGATGAAGGTCGGCCTGCAGAAAAGTTAGTTCGCCCCAATGCTTGTCGATCCTGCACTTCACGTTCAGCTTTACAAGCAAGATGGAATAAACGAGTGATATTAGTATACTCCTTATAGTCTAGAATGGTCTGAATCTCTCTATTTAATCCACCCAGAAAACGTGCAAGCATAGCTTCATTCTCCTCAACAATACCACATCTAATCATACCAGTTTGTAATTGCTGATAATATTCTTCTACAGAATTTTTTCCTTGTCTTAAACGCTGCAATTTTTGAAGCAATTCACGTTGCTAATATGGTGGAACCCAACGCGTACGCATAGCAGTTTTCAAAGCAGCCCAAGTAGTTGGAATAGGATATAATCTACAATGTTCAGACCACCATACACATGCAAAACTAGTGAAAGCACAAACAGCAGCAGCAACTCGTCTCTCCTCAGGATATTGTAAACATGTAAATCGTTGTTCAGTTTCTAACTCCCAAGTAAGATATATATCAGGAACATATCTACCCTCAAATGGTGGAATATTCAATTTCAGTTTAGGAATATGGACATCATCTCGTACCTGAGGTGGTGGTGGAGGCCTACCATTACGAATATATACCTGAGGTCGACCTGCTGGTGGTGGTGCTGGTGGCTGCTCGTAGATCTGATTTTGATCAACCTCATCCTCATAATCGCCCGCATACTCATCATCCTCCTGGGTACCAGCAACAGTAGTAGCAGGAGCCACAGAAGTATCAACAGCAGCACCAACAGTTTGGCCAAACGCAAGAGGAACACGGCTCGCTCGGCGAAGGTCTATTTCGCGACGTGGAGGTAGTCGTTGTTATTGTTGTTGGAGAGGTGCGTTAGGTGCAGCGGGTGGTGGTGGTGGAAGACGCGCGAGCAATTCATTAAATCTGTTATCGAGCTTTGTTTCGAACGTCTTCTCAAGGCCAGTGATCTTCTCCTTGGCCTCTTCAAAATTGTTCAGCACATCTTGCACCTGTTCAGTCATCATTTGCTGAAACTTATCATGAAGCTCCTTGTTCGATATATTCTCCCAGTCAATCTCATCGGCTTGTGATCCTGGCATGGTTAGCAGCAATAGAAACACACAAGAATATGATCCTACAGACTACGAACAAGTGGTGGTGGTGGGTGTCACAAATTCGTCAAGCAAAACTCAAATTCTTACCAGTTCTTACCCAACAACAGGCGGTGATCGGCAACCGTTGTAGCCAAAACTCTCAAAGCTTGGATAGAGCGATTACCAGAGAGAGTCAAACGCACGACGTAGATGTATGTGGAGCTGGGAAGGCTTATACTATGGTAGCAAAAAGGGTCAGCAATAATCAATTCAGAGATGCAAAGTTGAATAAAACGCTCAACGACGGTACTGTGCTGGTCCTAGGGTAGACTGTGCTAGAGACGCGAGCCTAGAACACCAACAAAATCACGGCGCGGCACGTAAACAAGGGAAAAGCACACTCTGAATTTTTTTTTCGCTCTTTTTTTTTGCGCTCTTTTTTTTTTGCACTGCTTTTTTTTTTGCGAAAAATCACTATAATGGCGAGTGTCTCAAAACTCTTCCTAGCTCAAATTGACAGGATGGGCACGAAATTTTTCGACCAATTTTTTTTTTCGACTGCCTGGACCCAAAAACTGGAAACGGGTCAAAAAAACTTCCTATAATGGCACCTGTCTCAAAACACTCAGAAACACCTAAAAATAGGATAGCCAGAATTTTTTTTTCCGAAACCTACTCCGGCAAGGAAACACGAATCGGAATCTAGATGGATCTCGAAAACAAACCTAATATGCAAGGAACTCGGATTGGTGGTGGATATATGGTGGTGGTATATGGCAGCGGTGGTGGTAGCGGTGGTAGTATATGGATATGGATCGGTGGTGGTATATGGGCACGGATTGGTGGTGGTATATGGATACGGATTCGGAGCGGTGGTGGTAGATGGCAGGGGCGATGATAATGGTGCGGCGGCGGCGTGACAACTTATGACCAGAACTCGAAACTCTAAAAGACTAGACTCTAAGACCAGCAACTAGACCGACGATGCAACCGCAAATTCAACAAAGCAAAACCCTAAAAAGATTATGCAAAGGCTCAGATTGGTTTGGATATGATGAACTAACCCTAATTTTTTTTGTGTGGCTTTTTCGTGGACTGTAGGTATGAAGAACAGACTCGATCTAAACTATGAAAAACTGTAAAATCTCACCGAGCAACCTGGAACTCTGATACCACTTGATAGAGGCAAAGGTGTCCCGTCTTTCGATGAGATGATGGATATCGCTTTGGTGGAAGTCGACTTTGACGATCCGACTACGAATGTGCGAGGACGTCGCGCCTTAGCAATCGCTAAACCAACTCCGAGAGGTTATTGACCACGCCGGAGCACGATCAACCTGACCACGAGGGTCTGTTTCCTGCGAGCAAATGAAGAATAAGCAAGAAACTGAGATTGCAATCTGGATATTGCGAATATAAGATGAAAGCTTTATTGATCAAGGTGGGGTTCTGTGACGCCTTTGTCTGGTCGTTGAACAGAAACGAAGTACGCGAAGTTGCAGCTATGGCGAACTTTTAATCTAAACAAAACCCAAAGTCTAAACGATGCCCTAAGGGCTGTATATATGGAGGAAGAGGGGGGAATTTCGTGGCCCTTGGTGGAGGGGTCCGAAATCAACCCTATCTCTTGTTTCCCCACACATACGGACTCTAAAAATAGCCTATACTTATGTATTTCGAAATTACATGGGCCTGGCCCAATAATAAGGTGACGCAGCACCTAAAATAGCCTCGGGACGAAATTTATGAAGTGGCATCTTGTATATTTCGTCCAAGGCTTCATGCACCCATTATGGTGGCTTCAAAGTCCTGAAATCATCACTTGTAACTCCGTTCTTGTTCCCCTTGCGCATGCCATCATCTCCATGCTTGTTCTTGCTCCAATGTTCATCCTTCTCCATGATAGAGGCAAAGGTGTCCCGTCTTTCGATGAGATGATGGATATCGCTTTGGTGGAAGTCGACTTTGACGATCCGACTACGAACGTGCGAGGACGTCGCGCCTTAGCAATCGCTAAACCAACTCCGAGAGGTTATTGACCACGCTGGAGCACGATCAACCTGACCACGAGGGTCTGTTTCCTGCGAGCAAACGAAGAACAAGCAAGAAACTAAGATTGCAATCTGGATATTGCGAATATAAGATGAAAGCTTTATTGATCAAGGTGGGGTTCTGTGACGCCTTTGTCTGGTCGTTGAACACAAACGAAGTACGCGAAGTTGCAGCTATGGCGAACTTTTAATCTAAACAAGACCCAAGCAAAAGCTACTAGATGGATCTACTTATATAGGAGCAAGGGGTGGCGGCCAAGGAGGTGGGAGGACGTCTCAAGGCAGCCTAAAACTAAATCTAGGTCGTACAAGGCCAATGGGCCCAAGTGGAGGTGATGTAACACCTTTGGACTTGTAGTTTGACTCAGATTCTGCTGCAGCATCAGATTGTTTCGTCCACAACGCAACGCTCCGGACGAATTTGAAGGTGATTCCAATTGGGTTGGAAAGTGCACGGAATCTAGTTTCCAACAAAAAAAGAATCACCCAATTCGGAGTCCGTATGAAAAACTTGTGTGCGTTTTGAGTCAGATATGTCTGTGCAGTCCAAATCTGAATCCAGAACGTGAGAGACTTGGACTCTATCTTCTCTTGGGCCAAAACTGACGTGAGAGAACTTTTTGGACAGCAAATAAACATCTCTTTCTTACTTATCTTCATATGTGGATTGTACAAATGTCCCATACACCTGCAATTAGACAAAACACAAAAGTGTGTGAAGTATTTTTGTTGTGGATAACATAAATAGATTATTGAATAGTTTGCACTAGAAATCACCTAACAAATATGCATATATGCAATATTTTTGGTCATATCCAAGGTAGTCATGTCCTCATCATCCTCCCCTTCTTGAAAATAAAGCCGTCCTCGGCGTTGCTTAATCTGAAATGTGGCTAACAAAAGAGACAAGGTGTACATGTTGTATATGTATATGTCATCCATTTTTACTTCCCTTAATTTTTGCATATATGACACATGAATAGATGAGTAACTTGCATAGTTCATAAAATCTAAGGCCAAAAAATTAGCACAAGAAGTAGAAGGCATGAAAATATTGCAACTCAGTTTGCACATATAAGTCAAGCTCTTATTCATTTCAAAAGATTGACAATGTTCATCATTAAACCATCTCAACATTGGTGAATAAACCTTACTTGCATCAAATTTACATGCTACAACATGCTTAAATAAGCAAACATGCAATAAGTCATTCAACACAGAATCATCACCAAGATTAGAGGTCATATCAAAATGATTAAACATTGGTTCCTTTGCATCAATAGTTAATTCAATGGGTGCACTCAAAATTGTTGGTATTTCAGTTGTTTGATCACATGGCAAAGTCAAATTATCAACGTAGTCCTCTAAAATAGGTGGTGTGATCAAAGTAGTGGGTAGCTCATCAGATGGTGCATTCAAATTGACAAGGCATTCATCATTCTCATGTAGAGATGGAAGATCAGTACCTTTGTCATTACCTCTTATGATCAACTCAGATGATGTAGCCACTCTCGGGGGCGATGTGTCACATGGTGGAGGTGATGTAGTCCTGACAACAACGGATGTGGTTGTCATAGTATGCCTAGTAGTTGAAGGAACAATCATATCAACTCTTGGAATG
>NC_057798.1:364068083-364249538 GCF_018294505.1 Triticum aestivum | reverse complement strand
CGTGGACTACCTGCCCCGCAAGATATCCGTAACCGAGATAGTCGTGCACCGTCGTGAGCAGTGCGGCTCTCATAGGGAAATATTCTTTCTCTGCGGCGTCCCACGTATTGGCTGGCGTTTTCCACAGCGTGTCAAGCTCCTCTTTCAGCAGCCCCAGATACAGATTGATGTCGTTCCCTGGTTGTTTCGGCCCTTCAATTAGCATACTCATGTGAATGTACTTCCTCTTCATGCACAACCAGGGGGGAAGGTTGTACATCCACACAAACACAGGCCAGGTGCTATGTGTGCTTCTCTGGCTGCCAAACGGATTGACTCCATCGGTGCTCGCGCCCAGCACGATGTTCCTTGGATCGTTCCCAAATTCTAGGTATTCGAAGTTCAATGCTTGCCACTGGCTCGCATCCTTAGGGTGACTCAGCATCTTGTCTTTTTTATCTATCTCCGGATCATTTGCGTCATCTTCTCGCTTCTTCTCCTCCCTATCCGCGTGCCAATGTAGGAGCTTTGCTACCTTAGGATCCGCGAAATACCGCTGCAGACGAGGAGTGATCGAAAGTACCACACCACTTTTCGAGGAGCTTTCTTCCTCTTCTTGTATCGAGTGACACCGCACACCGGACATATTGTAGACTCCGCGTGCTCGTCCCGATAAATGATGCAATTGTTCATGCGCACATGGTATTTCACGTGCGGTAAATCCAGAGGACACACGATTTTCTTCGCCTCCTCCAAACTGGTCGGGCACTTGTTCCCCTTGGGAAGACGTTCGTGCCAGAATGACATGTTCTCGTCGAAGCATGCGTCGGTCATTTTGTGTTTTACCTTCATCTCCAGGGCCATGAGCGTTACTTTCAGGCGGGTATCCTCGGGCCTGCATCCTTCATACAATGGAGTAACCGCGTCTAACTCAAGTTGATCCATCTTGGCTTTCTCTCGGGCGGCAGCTCTTGCGTTATCCGTCTACTTGAGAAGCAGCTCTTGAATATGAGGGTCCTGCACCCAGCCCATCGATGGTCCAGCGTCGTCTGCTCCGCCGGCATCATCATCTTCATGATCATGCCCGTCGCCTGCTCCGGCATCTTCCTCATCATCATGTCCTGCATCTTCTACATGATGACTGTGTACAGCATCACAGTCGTGATCATCTCCTGGGGATTCTTCGTCTTCTCGCCCGCCCGAGCCGCGGTGGTTGTCTTGCTGCCCTTCCTCATTTCTTGCCCGGCCCGCATGGACGACTTCGTAGTCATCTTCATCACCTTGCCACCGATAGCCATCCATGAAACCACGCAACAGCAGGTGGTCCCGCACCTGCCCGGAATCCGGGTCCGCAATAAGGCTCTTCAGCTTGCATCTTCGACACGGACATCTTATCTCCGTCTCGTTCTTTTGAAGCATCTCGGCCTTCGCGGACCTCAAAAACCTATTCACGATGCCTTCGGTCATCGTGCGGACCATGGTCGCCTGCGGGGTAGAGCAAAACGATATTTTAAAACCAAACAAAAATTTGGCATGACCTTCCCTAAAAATAGGACCAAAAAGAATGCTTAATGCCAAAATTCTCGCCGAAACGGAAATGAATCAACATTCCGGCAAAATATTGGCAACTATCGCATATCAAATACCGGTACACCTCCAAACACAAACACATATGCAACACCACAAACATATGCAACACCACGAATATACATAGATCTAGCTAGGCCGTAAAAAGTGCATGTGCACATTGTTGTAAGGAGAACAACCTAAATATAGCTTCCCCCCTTACTTACCTATTAAAACAAGGTAATTTAACCACTTAATTTGAATGAATCTATGGTGGAAATGAGGTGAAAAAGAGGAGGCACCCGAGACAAGGAGGAGGTGGAGAGAATGAAGTGGGGAGAAAGTGAGTGTGTGGGTAGGAGAGGCTGTCCCAAATATCTTGTTGCTGCCCACTTACTAATGGCGCACCTCTTGCATGGTGCGCCATTAGTACTTACAACTACTAATGGCGCACTTGGGCAGGATGCGTGATGAGGACATCAATACAATTGTTACACCCACAGCCCCTGCTGCTATACATACTGGACCAATTACTAGAGCTCGTGCACGCCAACTAAATTACCAGGTACTTTCGTTTCTTGGTAATGATTCTAATGTTCATGAGAATATGATGCTGCCTAAATTGGATACATTTGTTTTGCTTACAAATGAAGGGCCTAGCTTGGAGAAGGATGAACATTGGAGCAAGAACAAGCATGGAGATGATGGCATGCGCAAGGGAAACAAGAACGGAGTTACAAGTGATGATTTCAGGACTTTGAAGCCACCATAATGGGTGCATGAAGCCTTGGACGAAATATACAAGACGCCACTTCATAAATTTCGTCCCGAGGCTATTTTAGGTGCTGCGTCACCTTATTATTGGGCCAGGCCCATGTAATTTCGAAATACATAAGTATAGGCTATTTGATGAGGACATCAATACAATTGTTACACCCACAGCCCCTGCTGCTATACATACTGGACCAATTACTAGAGCTCGTGCACGCCAACTAAATTACCAGGTACTTTCGTTTCTTGGTAATGATTCTAATGTTCATGAGAATATGATGCTGCCTAAATTGGATACATTTGTTTTGCTTACAAATGAAGGGCCTAGCTTGGAGAAGGATGAACATTGGAGCAAGAACAAGCATGGAGATGATGGCATGCGCAAGGGGAACAAGAACGGAGTTACAAGTGATGATTTCAGGACTTTGAAGCCACCATAATGGGTGCATGAAGCCTTGGACGAAATATACAAGATGCCACTTCATAATTTTCGTCCCGAGGCTATTTTAGGTGCTGCGTCACCTTATTATTGGGCCAGGCCCATGTAATTTCGAAATACATAAGTATAGGCTATTTTTAGAGTCCGTATGTGTGGGGAAACAAGAGATAGGGTTGATTTCGGACCCCTCCACCAAGGGCCACGAAATTCCCCCCTCTTCCTCCATATATACAGCCCTTAGGGCATCGTTTAGACTTTGGGTTTTGTTTAGATTAAAAGTTCGCCATAGCTGCAACTTCGCGTACTTCGTTTGTGTTCAACGACCAGACAAAGGCGTCACAGAACCCCACCTTGATCAATAAAGCTTTCATCTTATATTCGCAATATCCAGATTGCAATCTCAGTTTCTTGCTTGTTCTTCATTTGCTCGCAGGAAACAGACCCTCGTGGTCAGGTTGATCGTGCTCCGGCGTGGTCAATAACCTCTCGAGGTTGGTTTAGCGATTGCTAAGGCGCGACGTCCTCGCACGTTCGTAGTCGGATCGTCAAAGTCGACTTGCACCAAAGCGAAATCCATCATCTCATCGAAAGACGGGACACCCGCGACCCTATCAACATATGAAGATAAGGAAGAAAGAGATGTTTATTTGCTGTCCAAAAAGTTCTCTCACGTCACTTTTGGCCCAAGAGAAGATAGAGTCCAGGTCTCTCACGTTCTGGATTCAGATTCGGACTGCACAGACACACCTGACTCAAAACGCACACAAGTTTTTAATACGGACTCCGAATTGGGTGATTCTTTTTTGTTGGAAACTAGATTTCGTGCACTTTCCAACCCAATTGGAATCACCTTCAAATTCGTCCAGAGCGTTGAGTTGTGGACGAAACAATCTGATGCTGCAGCAGAATCCGAGTCAAACTACAAGTCCAAAGGTGTTACATCACCTCCACTTGGGCCCATTGGCCTTGTACGACCTAGATTTAGTTTTAGGCTGCCTTGGGACGTCCTCCCACCTCCTTGGCCGCCACCCCTTGCTCCTATATAAGTAGATCCATCTAGTAGTTTTTCCTTGGGATTTGTTTAGTTAAAAGTTAGCCATTGCAACTTCGTGTACTTCGTTTGTGTCCAACGACCAGACCAAGACCGCTTCCGGATCCCCACCATTATCAATACCTCATATATATTTGCAATATTCAGATTGCTTTATCATATTCTTGCTCGTTCTTCGATTGCTTGCAGGAATAGACCTTCGTGGTCAGGCTGACCGTGCTTCCGGCGTCGTCAGTAACCTCAGGAGATTGGTTTAGCGATTGCTAAGGCGCAACGTCGTGCACGTTTGTAGTCGGATTGTCAAAGTCGTCTCCACCAAATCGATAGTTATCATCTCATCGAAAGATCGGGACCCTCGCCTCTATCACAAGTAGTACTAAAAAGCAGTTTAGTCCCCAACTTAGCCCATAAACATCTCCAAAAGTGGCTAAGAAATTTAGTATCACGATCTGAAACAATAGTATTTGGCACACCATGCAAGCGAATAATTTCACGAAAGAACAAATCAGCAACATTAACAGCATCATCGCTTTTATGACATGGTATAAAGTGTGCCATTTTTGAGAATCTATCCACGACAACAAATATGCTTTCCCTCCCCTTCTTTGTTCGAGGTAAACCTAAAACAAAGTCCATAGATATATCCTCCCAAGGAACACTAGGTACAGGCAAAGGCATATATAAACCATGAGGATTGAGTCGTGACTTAGCTTTTTGACATGTAGTGCATCGAGCAATAAAACGCTCAACATCCCGTCTCATCTTTGGCCAAAAGAAATGTGTAGCAAGTACGTCCTCCGTCTTCTTCACACCAAAGTGTCCCATTAATCCTCCTCCATGCGCCTCCTGCAACAACAAAAGACGAACGGAGCTAGCTGGAATGCATAGCTTGTTAGCACGAAACACAAATCCATCGTTAACGACGAACTTGTTCCACATTCTTTCTTCTTTACAATTCTGCATTACATCTTTAAAATTAGCATCATGCACATATTGATCTTTGATGGTCTCCAAACCAAATATTTTGAAGTCAAGTTGTGAAAGCATAGTATAGCGGCGAGACAATGCATCAGCAATAACATTTTCTTTTCCCTTCTTGTGTTTAATGACATAAGGAAAAGTCTCAATGAATTCAACCCATTTAGCATGTCTACGATTCAGTTTAGCTTGACTTTTAATATGTTTCAAAGATTCATGATCAGAATGTATAACAAATTCTTTGGGCCATAAATAATGTTGCCATGTTTCTAAAGTCCGAACAAGAGCATATAATTCTTTATCATAAGTAGAATAATTCAGACTAGGCCCACTCAATTTTTCAGAAAAGTATGCAACAGGTTTGCCATCTTGTAATAACACACCACCTAATCCAATTCCACTAGCATCACATTCAAGCTCAAAAGTCTTATTAAAATCAGGAAGTTGGAGTAAAGGAGCATGTGTCAACTGATAGAGGCGGGGGTGTCCCGATCTTTCGATAAGATGATAACTATCGATTTGGTGAAGATGACTTTGACGATCCGACTACAAACTTGCACGACGTTGCGCCTTAGCAATCGCTAAACCAACTCCGAAAGGTTATTGACCACGCTGGAGCACAATCAACCTGACCACGAAGGTCTATTCCTGCAAGCAATCGAAGAACAAGCAAGAATATGATAAAAGCAATCTGAATATTGCGAGTATATATGAAGTATTGATAAAGGTGGGGATCCGTAAGCGGTCTTGGTCTGGTCGTTGGACACAAACGAAGTACACGAAGTTGCAATGGCTAACTTTTAACTAAACAAATCCCAAGGAAAAGCTACTAGATGGATCTACTTATATAGGAGCAAGGGGTGGCGGCCAAGGAGGTGGGAGGACGTCCCAAGGCAGCCTAAAACTAAATCTAGGTCGTACAAGGCCAATGGGCCCAAGTGGAGGTGATGTAACACCTTTGAACTTGTAGTTTGACTCGGATTCTGCTGCAGCATCAGATTGTTTCGTCCACAACTCAACGCTCCGGACGAATTTGAAGGTGATTCCAATTGGGTTGGAAAGTGCACGAAATCTAGTTTCCAACAAAAAAAGAATCACCCAATTCGGAGTCCGTATGAAAAACTTGTGTGCGTTTTGAGTCAGGTATGTCTGTGCAGTCCGAATCTGAATCCAGAACGTGAGAGACTTGGACTCTATCTTCTCTTGGGCCAAAAGTGACGTGAGAGAACTTTTTGGACAGCAAATAAACATCTCTTTCTTTCTTATCTTCATATGTGGATTGTACAAATGTCCCATACACCTGCAATTAGACAAAACACAAAAGTGTGTGAAGTATTTTTGTTCTGGATAACATAAATAGATTATTGAATAGTTTGCACTAGAAATCACCTGACAAATATGCATATATGCAATATTTTTGGTCATATCCAAGATAGTCATGTCCTCATCAGTTACAAGTGATGATTTCAGGACTTTGAAGCCACCATAATGTGTGCATGAAGCCTTGGACGAAATATACAAGATGCCACTTCCTAAATTTCGTCCCGAGGCTATTTTAGGTGCTGCGTCACCTTATTATTGGGCCAGGCCCATGTAATTTCGAAATACATAAGTATAGGCTATTTTTAGAGTCCGTATGTGTGGGGAAACAAGAGATAGGGTTGATTTCGGACCCCTCCACCAAGGGCCACGAAATTCCCCCCCTCTTCCTCCATATATACAGCCCTTAGGGCATCGTTTAGACTTTGGGTTTTGTTTAGATTAAAAGTCCGCCATAGCTGCAACTTCGCGTACTTCGTTTGTGTTCAACGACCAGACAAAGGCGTCACAGAACCCCACCTTGATCAATAAAGCTTTCATCTTATATTCGCAATATCCAGATTGCAATCTTAGTTTCTTGCTTGTTCTTCGTTTGCTCGCAGGAAACAGACCCTCGTGGTCAGGTTGATCGTGCTCCGGCGTGGTCAATAACCTCTCGGAGTTGGTTTAGCGATTGCTAAGGCGCGACGTCCTCGCACGTTCGTAGTCGGATCGTCAAAGTCGACTTCCACCAAAGCGAAATCCACCATCTCATCGAAAGACGGGACACCTTTTCCCCTATCATTATACCATGTCATAAAAGCGATGATGCTGTTAATGTTGCTGATTTGTTCTTTCGTGAAATTATTCGCTTGCATGGTGTGCCAAATACTATTGTTTCAGATCGTGGTACTAAATTTCTTAGCCACTTTTGGAGATGTTTATGGGCTAAGTTGGGGACTAAACTGCTTTTTAGTACTACTTGTCACCCCCAAACTGATGGACAAACTGAAGTAGTCAATAGAACGTTGTCTACTATGCTTAGGGCTGTTTTGAAGAATAATAAGAAAATGTGGGAGGAATGCTTGCCTCATATTGAATTTGCTTATAATCGTTCATTGCATTCTACTACTAAGATGTGCCCTTTTGAAGTTGTGTATGGTTTCCTACCTCGTGCACCTATTGATTTGTTGCCTCTTCCATCTTCGGAGAAGGTTAATTTTGATGCTAAACAACGTGCTGAATTGATTTTAAAAATGCATGAGTTAACTAAGGAAAACATTGAGCGCATGAATGCTAAATATAAATTTGCTGGAGATAAGGGTAGAAAACATGTTGTGTTTGCACCTGGAGATCTTGTTTGGTTACATTTGCGTAAGGATAGATTTCCTGATTTGCGCAAATCAAAGTTAATGCCACGTGCTGATGGTCCCTTTAAGGTGTTAGAGAAAATAAATGATAATGCATATAAACTTGAGCTGCCTGCAAATTTTGGGGTTAGTCCCACTTTTAACATTGCAGATTTGAAGCCTTATTTGGGTGAGGAAGATGAACTTCCGTCGAGGACGACTTCATTTCAAGAAGGGGAGGATGATGAGGACATCAATACAATTGTTACACCCACAGCCCCTGCTGCTATACATACTGGACCAATTGCTAGAGCTCGTGCACGCCAACTAAATTACCAGGTACTTTCGTTTCTTGGTAATGATTCTAATGTTCATGAGAATATGATGCTGCCTAAATTGGATACATTTGTTTTGCTTACAAATGAAGGGCCTAGCTTGGAGAAGGATGAACATTGGAGCAAGAACAAGCATGGAGATGATGGCATGCGCAAGGGAAACAAGAACGGAGTTACAAGTGATGATTTCAGGACTTTGAAGCCACCATAATGGGTGCATGAAGCCTTGGACGAAATATACAAGACGCCACTTCATAAATTTCGTCCCGAGGCTATTTTAGGTGCTGCGTCACCTTATTATTGGGCCAGGCCCATGTAATTTCGAAATACATAAGTATAGGCTATTTTTAGAGTCCGTATGTGTGGGGAAACAAGAGATAGGGTTGATTTCGGACCCCTCCACCAAGGGCCACGAAATTCCACCCCTCTTCCTCCATATATACAGCCCTTAGGGCATCGTTTAGACTTTGGGTTTTGTTTAGATTAAAAGTTCGCCATAGCTGCAACTTCGCGTACTTCGTTTGTGTTCAACGACCAGACAAAGGCGTCACAGAACCCCACCTTGATCAATAAAGCTTTCATCTTATATTCGCAATATCCAGATTGCAATCTTAGTTTCTTGCTTGTTCTTCGTTTGCTCGCAGGAAACAGACCTTCGTGGTCAGGTTGATCGTGCTCCGGCGTGGTCAATAACCTCTCGGAGTTGGTTTAGCGATTGCTAAGGCGCGACGTCCTCGCACGTTCGTAGTCGGATCGTCAAAGTCGACTTCCACCAAAGCGAAATCCACCATCTCATCGAAAGACGGGACACCTTTGCCTCTACCAATGCGCCATTAGTATGTTTGGATAAGCGCACTAGTTCAAAAAAAATCCTATACTAATGGCGCACCCACTGCCTGGTGCGCCATTAGTAGTTACAACTACTAATGGCGCACTTGGGCAGGATGCGCCATTAGTATGTTTGGATAGGCGCACTAGTTCAAAAAAAAAATTTCTATACTAATGGCGCACCTGCTACCTAGTGCGCCATTAGTAGTTACAACTACTAATGGCGCACTTTGCCGGGATGCGCCATTAGTATGTTTGGACAGGCGCACTAGTTAAAAAAATTTTGATACTAATGGCGCACCCGTAGCATGGTGCGCCATTAGTTGTTTAAACTCTAATGGCGCATCAGATTGTGGTGCGCCATTAGTATATACTAATGGCGCACCATCTTTCTGGTGCGCCATTAGTGTCAATCCCATCTATAGCCATTTTCCTAGTAGTGACTTTTGTGTTTTGTCTAATTGCAGGTGTATGGGACATTTGTACAATCCACATATGATGAGGACATCAATACAATTGTTACACCCAAAGCCCCTGCTGCTATACATACTGGACCAATTACTAAAACTCGTGCACGCCAACTAAATTACCAGGTACTTTCGTTTCTTGGTAATGATTCTAATGTTCATGAGAATATGATGCTGCCTAAATTGGATACATTTGTTTTGCTTACAAATGAAGGGCCTAGCTTGGAGAAGGATGAACATTGGAGTAAGAACAAGCATGGAGATGATGGCATGCGCAAGGGGAACAAGAACGGAGTTACAAGTGATGATTTCAGGACTTTGAAGCCACCATAATGGGTGCATGAAGCCTTGGACGCAATATACAAGATGCCACTTCATAAATTTCGTCCCGAGGCTATTTTAGGTGCTGCGTCACCTTATTATTGGGCCAGGCCCATGTAATTTCGAAATACATAAGTATAGGCTATTTTTAGAGTCCGTATGTGTGGGGAAACAAGAGATAGGGTTGATTTCGGACCCCTCCACCAAGGGCCACGAAATTCCCCCCTCTTCCTCCATATATACAGCCCTTAGGGCATCGTTTAGACTTTGGGTTTTGTTTAGATTAAAAGTTCGCCATAGCTGCAACTTCGCGTACTTCGTTTGTGTTCAACGACCAGACAAAGGCGTCACAGAACCCCACCTTGATCAATAAAGCTTTCATCTTATATTCGCAATATCCAGATTGCAATCTCAGTTTCTTGCTTGTTCTTCATTTGCTCGCAGGAAACAGACCCTCGTGGTCAGGTTGATCGTGCTCCGGCGTGGTCAATAACCTCTCGGAGTTGGTTTAGCGATTGCTAAGGCGCGACGTCCTCGCACGTTCGTAGTCGGATCGTCAAAGTCGACTTCCACCAAAGCGAAATCCATCATCTCATCGAAAGACGGGACACCTTTGCCTCTATCATTTGCGCAAATCAAAGTTAATGCCACGTGCTGATGGTCCCTTTAAGGTGTTAGAGAAAATAAATGATAATGCATATAAACTTGAGCTGCCTGCAGATTTTGGGGTTAGTCCCACTTTTAACATTGCAGATTTGAAGCCTTATTTGGGTGAGGAAGATGAACTTCCATCGAGGACGACTTCATTTCAAGAAGGGGAGGATGATGAGGACATCAATACAATTGTTACACCCACAGCCCCTGCTGCTATACATACTGGACCAATTACTAGAGCTCGTGCACGCCAACTAAATTACCAGGTACTTTCGTTTCTTGGTAATGATTCTAATGTTCATGAGAATATGATGCTGCCTAAATTGGATGCATTTGTTTTGCTTACAAATGAAGGGCCTAGCTTGGAGAAGGATGAACATTGGAGCAAGAACAAGCATGGAGATGATGGCATGCGCAAGGGGAACAAGAACGGAGTTACAAGTGATGATTTCAGGACTTTGAAGCCACCATAATGGGTGCATGAAGCCTTGGACGAAATATACAAGATGCCACTTCATAAATTTCGTCCCGAGGCTATTTTAGGTGCTGCGTCACCTTATTATTGGGCCAGGCCCATGTAATTTCGAAATACATAAGTATAGGCTATTTTTAGAGTCCGTATGTGTGGGGAAACAAGAGATAGGGTTGATTTCGGACCCATCCACCAAGGGCCACGAAATTCCCCCCTCTTCCTCCATATATACAGCCCTTAGGGCATCGTTTAGACTTTGGGTTTTGTTTAGATTAAAAGTTCGCCATAGCTGCAACTTCGCGTACTTCGTTTGTGTTCAACGACCAGACAAAGGCGTCACAGAACCCCACCTTGATCAATAAAGCTTTCATCTTATATTCGCAATATCCAGATTGCAATCTTAGTTTCTTGCTTGTTCTTCGTTTGCTCGCAGGAAACAGACCTTCGTGGTCAGGTTGATCGTGCTCCGGCGTGGTCAATAACCTCTCGGAGTTGGTTTAGCGATTGCTAAGGCGCGACGTCCTCGCACGTTCGTAGTCGGATCGTCAAAGTCGACTTCCACCAAAGCGAAATCCACCATCTCATCGAAAGACGGGACACCTTTGCCTCTATCAACTAACCACTCATATAATCCAAACTTAGTTTTAAATGCTGTTTTCCATTCATCTCCCAATTTCATACGAATTTGATGGTAGCCACTACGCAAATCAACTTTGGAGAATACTGTAGAGCCACTCAATTCATCAAGCATATCATCTAGCCTAGGAATAGGATGACGATAACGAATAGTAATATTATTAATGCCTCTACAATCAACACACATACGTGATGTACCATCCTTTTTCGGCACTAGAATAATAGGAACAGCACAAGGACTAAGGGATTCGCGTATATAACCTTTGTCGAGAAGCTCTTGTACTTGACGCATAATCTCCTTCGTCTCCTCTGGATTGGTATGGTATGGTGCACGGTTTGGCAGTGAAGCACCGGGAATTAAGTCGATCTGATGCTCAATCCCTCGAATAGGCGGTAATCCCGGTGGCACGTCTTGTGGAAAAACGTCAGCGAACTCCTGCAAAATGTTAGTGACAGCAGGAGGCAAAGAGGAAGGCACGTCCTCGAATGAAAATAATGCCTCTTTGCACACAAAAGCATAGCAAACAGATTTGCTGAAATCTAGCTCATCAATATCAGATTTGGTGGCAAATAAACATGAACTTTTCAATTTAATTTCAGAAGCAACACTAGATGGTTTATTATTAGGCTTCATTTGTTGCTCAAATTCTTTTGCCACAATCTGATTTTCACTCTTATTCTTCTCCTGTTGTGCTTTATTAGCTCTATTAATATCATCTTTCAAAATGGAATCAGGAGTCATAGGAAGCAAAGTAATATTTTTATCCTTATGAACAAGAGTATAGTGATTGTTTCTACCATGGTGTACAGAATTTTTATCAAATTGCCATGGTCTACCAAGTAATAAGGAACATGCTTGCATAGGTACCACATCACAATCAACATAATCAGCATATGTAGATGATGAGGACATGACTACCTTGGATATGACCAAAAATATTGCATATATGCATATTTGTCAGGTGATTTCTAGTGCAAACTATTCAATAATCTATTTATGTTATCCAGAACAAAAATACTTCACACACTTTTGTGTTTTGTCTAATTGCAGGTGTATGGGACATTTGTACAATCCACATATGAAGATAAGGAAGAAAGAGATGTTTATTTGCTGTCCAAAAAGTTCTCTCACGTCACTTTTGGCCCAAGAGAAGATAGAGTCCAAGTCTCTCACGTTCTGGATTCAGATTCGGACTGCACAGACACACCTGACTCAAAACGCACACAAGTTTTTAATACGGACTCCGAATTGGGTGATTCTTTTTTGTTGGAAACTAGATTTCGTGCACTTTCCAACCCAATTGGAATCACCTTCAAATTCGTCCAGAGCGTTGAGTTGTGGACGAAACAATCTGATGCTGCAGCAGAATCCGAGTCAAACTACAAGTCCAAAGGTGTTACATCACCTCCACTTGGGCCCATTGGCCTTGTACGACCTAGATTTAGTTTTAGGCTGCCTTGGGACGTCCTCCCACCTCCTTGGCCGCCACCCCTTGCTCCTATATAAGTAGATCCATCTAGTAGTTTTTCCTTGGGATTTGTTTAGTTAAAAGTTAGCCATTGCAACTTCGTGTACTTCGTTTGTGTCCAACGACCAGACCAAGACCGCTTCCGGATCCCCACCATTATCAATACCTCATATATATTTGCAATATTCAGATTGCTTTATCATATTCTTGCTCGTTCTTCGATTGCTTGCAGGAATAGACCTTCGTGGTCAGGCTGATCGTGCTTTCGGCATCGTCAGTAACCTCAGGAGAATGGTTTAGCGATTGCTAAGGCGCAACGTCGTGCACGTTTGTAGTCGGATCGTCAAAGTCGTCTCCACCAAATCGATAGTTATCATCTCATCGAAAGATCGGGACACCCCCGCCTCTATCACTGGGCATCCCGGTGACCAGCCATTTTCTCGTGAATGAGGAGTGGAGTCCACTCCTCTTGTGAATAACCCGCCTAACATAGAAGATACAGACAACCCTAGTTGATACATGAGTTGTTCGAGCACACAAACCAAAATTTCATTTGAAGGTTTGGAGTTTGGCACATACAAATTAACTTGGAACGGCAGGTAGATACCGCATATAGGAAGGTATGGTGGACTCATATGGAATAACTTTGGGGTTTATGGAGTTTGGATGCACAAGTAGTATTCTCGCTTAGTACAGGTGAAGGCTAGCAAGAGACTTGGAAGCGAACAACTTAGAGAGCGACAACAGTCATGAACATGCATTAAAATTAATCAACATCGAGTGCAAGAATGAGTAGGATATAATCCACCATGAACATAAGGCTATGGTGATTTTGTTTCAACTACATGCGTGAACATGTGCCAAGTCAAGTCACTCGAATCATTCAAAGGAGGATACCACCCTATCATACCACATCACAACTATTTTAATAGCATGTTGGCACGCAAGGTAAACCATTATAAGCTTCTAGCTAATTAAGCATGGCATAAGCAGCTATAATCTCTAATTGTCATTGCAAACGTGCTTATCCATAACAGGCTGAATGAGGAACGATGAATTAATCATATTAACAAAAACAAGAGAGGTCGAGTTCATACCAGCTTCTCTCATCTCAATCAGTCCATCATATCTCGTCATTATTGCCTTTCACTTGGACGACCGAACGGTGTGGATAATAATAATAGTGCACATGCATTGGACTAAGCTGGAATCTGCAAGCATTCAATTCAAGGGAGAAGACAAGGTAATGTGGGCTCTTGGTTAAATCAACAATAATGCATATGAGAGCCACTTAAACATTTTCATTGTGGTCTTCTCCCCTCGACCCCCAAAGGAAAGAAAAGAAATAAAACTATTTACACGGGAAAGCTCCCAACAAGCAAAAGAAGAATGAAAAATCTTTTTGGTTTTTTTAGTTACTACTACTACATGGAAAGTAAGCTAACTAATTTTTTGGTTTTTTCTTAAGGTTGTTCAAACACACAAGAAGAAAACTAGAAAAAGAAATTAAACTAGCATGGATAGTACAATGAAAAAGTATGAGCACTGACAACTAGAGTGAGTGTGTGAACATGAATGTAATGTCGGTGAGAAATACATACTCCCCCAAACTTAGGCTTTTGGCCTAAGTTAGTCTATGGCCATGGGTAGCCTGGCTGATACCTGAAGTTGTAACTAGGGTCGTACTGAGATGCATCAGCCATTGCCTCCTGAGCTGCCTCCGTCCTCCTCTCGTACTCGTTTGCCTCCTCCCTGGTGATAACATATCTTCCTTTTGCCTGATAATCAAAGAGGACAGGAGCAGGGAGAGCAATATGGACAGCGCGACGTCTGTCAAAGATTAGTCGATACTGGAGGAATTGTTCATTCCTCTCAAGAAAATGATGATTAACCATGGCCTTATTATCTAAATAAGCGGGAGGCAACTCCCTATCATTTTCATGTACATGTATACCAAGATAATTAGCCACACGGGTCGCATAAATTCCTCCAAACAAGTCTCCAACTAAACCATTATTATGCAACCTACGTGCGACAATTACCCCAAGTTGTATTGTTTATCACCTAACACAGCACTCTTGAGAACACAAAGATCAGAAACACACATGTGACATGCTTCATATTTACCGTTAATGCATCTTCTAATGAAAATAGCAAAGTAATGTATAACAGGAGAATGAATGCTCCCTATGGTAGCTTGTGCTATTTCTCTAGATTCTCCCACAGTGATACTAGCAAGAAAGTCCTTATATTCAGATTTACGAGGTTCATTACCACTTTCCCACTACGGGAGTTTACAAGCAGTAGTAAAATCTTCTAGGTCCATGGTGTATGATTTATCATAAATATCAACCATGACATTTTGAGAATTGCGCGAAGATGTAAATTTGAACCTTCTCACAAAGTGATGAGGACATGACTACCTTGGATATGACCAAAAATATTGCATATATGCATATTTGTCAGGTGATTTCTAGTGCAAACTATTCAATAATCTATTTATGTTATCCAGAACAAAAATACTTCACACACTTTTGTGTTTTGTCTAATTGCAGGTGTATGGGACATTTGTACAATCCACATATGAAGATAAGGAAGAAACAGATGTTTATTTGCTGTCCAAAAAGTTCTCTCACGTCACTTTTGGCCCAAGAGAAGATAGAGTCCAAGTCTCTCACGTTCTGGATTCAGATTCGAACTGCACAGACACACCTGACTCAAAACACACACAAGTTTTTCATACGGACTCCGAATTGGGTGATTCTTTTTCTGTTGGAAACTAGATTTCGTGCACTTTCCAACCCAATTGGAATCACCTTCAAACTCGTCCGGAGCGTTGAGTTGTGGACGAAACAATCTGATGCTGCAGCAGAATCCGAGTCAAACTACAAGTCCAAAGGTGTTACATCACCTCCACTTGGGCCCATTGGCCTTGTACGACCTAGATTTAGTTTTAGGCTGCCTTGGGACGTCCTCCCACCTCCTTGGCCGCCACCCCTTGCTCCTATATAAGTAGATCCATCTAGTAGCTTTTCCTTGGGATTTGTTTAGTTAAAAGTTAGCCATTGCAACTTCGTGTACTTCGTTTGTGTCCAACGACCAGACCAAGACCGCTTACGGATCCCCATCTTTATCAAAACTTCATATATACTCTCAATATTTAGATTGCTTTTATCATATTCTTGCTTGTTCTTCGATTGCTTGCAGGAATAGACCTTCGTGGTCAGGTTGACCGTGCTTCCGGCGTGGTCAATAACCTCAGGAGATTGGTTTAGCGATTGCTAAGGCGCAACATCGTGCACGTTTGTAGTCGGATCGTCATAGTCGTCACCACCAAATCGATAGTTATCATCTCATCGAAAGATCGGGACACCCCGCCTCTATCAAGTAGTATCAGTTTTCAGGTTGCTCGGTGAGAATTTCCAGTTTTTCCTAGATTAGATTTATTTTCTTACCTATTGTCCAAGAAAAAGCCACAAAAACAAAGTTAGATCTATTCATCCTTTATCCTAGCCACACTGAGCGTTTGCAATTTTCTTTTCACTGTTTGCATTATTGAATTATCGGTTGCATCGCCGTGTCGAGTTGCTGGTCTTAGTGTCTAGTTCCTTTAGAGTTTCGAGTTCTGTTCACATTAGTCACGCAACCGCTGCATCATTATCCCATCCGCTGTCCACCATCCCATCCACCAATTTCCACCACGTGCTACGCAATGTTTATTGTCATAATCATAGTTGAGGTCACTCACATCTTCGCCTGAACGAATCTGCATCTTATCTAGTTTGTCTTGGAAAGAGGGAGAAAAAGAATATAAAGAAAAAAAGAAGAGAAAAAAGGAAAGAAAAAAAAAGAAAAAGAGGGAGAAGAAAAAGAAAAAAAAAGCGTGAGAAAAAAAAGAGAGAAGAAAAAAAAATTGGATCTATCTAGAATCAACCTCGTACCTGAATTCGGATTGGAATCTGTTTTGCGCACTGTTCAGTAAAACAGGTGTATCTTCCTCATACGAAGTCCGTTTTGGCTCCATGAGTACTCAAATTGAAGATAGCGACGAGCCGCATCTAAATAGTTGCAGAAGCTAGTTCAATATTTGACACCTCAAAATAGGCTTCTAAATAGGTCTTTTTGCCCTCCGAAGTTCGTGAACACAGCTTGTTCCAATTTTTAAGGCCAGTTTTAGAATTCTTTGACTCCTCATATCAACTCGGAATTGAGTGATTCTTTTTGCATTGGAAAGCTTGAGTTAGTAGCATTCTTTGAAAGAATTTATCAGAAAATTGTCTCAAACTTTTCAAGAGGAAAGTTGGAGAGAGAGTTGTTGTATATCCTCCTTGGCAGTTGTTTTTCATCATTATCTTCACTTCCGTTGTGATCTTCACTTATATCTTGCTGTCAAGAGCTACTTAGTATCCTTCATTGATGCTAGTTGTGCTACGCCGTGACCTCATTAGTGTTCTAGGCTCGCGTCTCTAGTCCGGTCTAGCCTAGGACCAGCACAGTACCGTCGTTGAGCGTTTATTCAACATTGCATCTTTGAATTGATTATTGCTAATCTTTTGCTACCATATATAGCCAACCCAGCTCCACATATTTCTACACCGTGTATACGTACGCTCCCCTGGCAATCGCTTTACTCAATATTCGGAGTTACTTGACACCGCTGGTTGCCGATCACCGCCTGCTGCATGGTAAGAACTTGTAAGACATTGATATTTGCTTTACTGTGAGCGTTTTACCACCACAACCTAGTAGTTATAGGAACATTATTTTTGGGTTTTGTTTCTTGTTCTACTAATCATGACAGGATCCAGAGTCAATTCATGGGCTTTGTCGATCGCGGGAGACGTGCCACCACCTTTGCAAATACCACAACCGTCACGGGAGGTGCACAAACATCCAAATGCACATGATCAGGTTAATGTATCTATACCACCATTTAATGGCCGTTTTAAACCTGCTTTATATATTGAATGGGAGTTCGACATAAAAAATATATTTGCTTCCCATAATTTCGATGAACATAAAAAGGTTAAGGTTGCGGTTGGTTCTTTCACTGGTTATGCTTTGGTTTGGTGGAGTGAATATTGTCGGTTACACCCTGATTATATACCTACTACTTGGGATGATGTGAAACTTGCCATGCGACATACTTTCGTCCCTGCTTATTATACTCGTGACATGATTAAGAAGTTGCAACACTTAAAACAAGGTAGTGAAACTGTAACAAAATATTATGATGATTTACAAACTACCTTGTTGCATTCCTCTTTAGAAGAAAGTGAAGATGATTTTATGGATAGATTTTGGGGAAGATTAAACCGTGATATTCAAGAGATACTAATTCATGAAGAGTGTTATCCTATGGACCATTTGTTTCATCTTGCTTGCAAAGCTGAGTAGGAAATAAAACGACGTGTTGGCCACGAGGAGAACAAGCGCACGGTGCACATTCCAAGAGTTGATATGATTGTTCCTTCAACTACTAGGCATACTATGACAACCACATCCGTTCTTGTCAGGACTACATCACCTCCACCATGTGACACATCGCCCCCGAGAGTGGCTACATCATCTGAGTTGATCATAAGAGGTAATGACAAAGGTACTGATCTTCCATCTCTACATGAGAATGATAAATGCCTTGTCAATTTGAATGCACCATCTGATGAGCTACCCACTACTTTGATCACACCACCTATTTTAGAGGACTACGTTGATAATTTGACTTTGCCATGTGATCAAACAACTGAAATACCAACAATTTTGAGTGCACCCATTGAATTAACTATTGATGCAAAAGAACCAATGTTTAATCATTTTGATATGACCTCTAATCTTGGTGATGATTCTGTGTTGAATGACTTATTGCATGTTTGCTTATTTAAGCATGTTGTAGCATGTAAATTTGATGCAAGTAAGTTTTATTCACCAATGTTGGGATGGTTTAATGATGAACATTGTCAATCTTTTGAAATGAATAAGAGCTTCACTTATATGTGCAAACTGAGTTGCAATATTTTCATGCCTTCTACTTCTTGTGCTAATTTTTTGGCTTTAGATTTTATGAACTATGCAAGTTACTCATCTATTCATGTGTCATATATGCAAAAATCAAGGGAAGTAAAAATGGATGACATATACATATACAACATGTACACCTTGTCTCTTTTGTTAGCCACATTTCAGATTAAGCAACGCCGAGGACGGCTTTATTTTCAAGAAGGGGAGGATGATGAGGACATGACTACCTTGGATATGGCCAAAAATATTGCATATATGCATATTTGTCAGGTGATTTCTAGTGCAAACTATTCAATAATCTATTTATGTTATCCAGAACAAAAATACTTCACACACTTTTGTGTTTTGTCTAATTGCAGGTGTATGGGACATTTGTACAATCCACATATGAAGATAAGGAAGAAAGAGATGTTTATTTGCTGTCCAAAAAGTTCTCTCACGTCACTTTTGGCCCAAGAGAAGATAGAGTCCAAGTCTCTCACGTTCTGGATTCAGATTCGGACTGCACAGACACACCTGACTCAAAACGCACACAAGTTTTTAATACGGACTCCGAATTGGGTGATTCTTTTTTGTTGGAAACTAGATTTCGTGCACTTTCCAACCCAATTGGAATCACCTTCAAATTCGTCCAGAGCGTTGAGTTGTGGACGAAACAATCTGATGCTGCAGCAGAATCCGAGTCAAACTACAAGTCCAAAGGTGTTACATCACCTCCACTTGGGCCCATTGGCCTTGTACGACCTAGATTTAGTTTTAGGCTGCCTTGGGACGTCCTCCCACCTCCTTGGCCGCCACCCCTTGCTCCTATATAAGTAGATCCATCTAGTAGTTTTTCCTTGGGATTTGTTTAGTTAAAAGTTAGCCATTGCAACTTCGTGTACTTCGTTTGTGTCCAACGACCAGACCAAGACCGCTTCCGGATCCCCACCATTATCAATACCTCATATATATTTGCAATATTCAGATTGCTTTATCATATTCTTGCTCGTTCTTCGATTGCTTGCAGGAATAGACCTTCGTGGTCAGGCTGACCGTGCTTCCAGCATCGTCAGTAACCTCAGGAGATTGGTTTAGCGATTGCTAAGGCGCAACGTCGTGCACGTTTGTAGTCGGATCGTCAAAGTCGTCTCCACCAAATCGATAGTTATCATCTCATCGAAAGATCGGGACACCCCCGCCTCTATCAAGTGGTATCAGTTTTCAGGTTGCTCGGTGAGAATTTCCAGTTTTCCTAGATTAGATTTATTTTCTTACCTATTGTCCAAGAAAAAGCCACAAAAAAGAGTTAGATCTATTCATCCTTGGTCCAAGCCAGTCTGAGCCTTTGCAATTTTCTTTTCATTGCTTGCATAGTTGAATTATCGGTTGCATCGTCGTGTCGAGTTGCTGGTCTTAGTGTCTAGTTCGTTTAGAGTTTCGAGTTCTGTTCACATTAGTCACACCACCGCTGCATCATTATCTCTTCCGCTGTCCACCACCCATCCATCAATTTCCACCACGTGCTACCCACCATTCATTGTCATAATAATAGTTGAGATCGTTCACATCTTCACTTGATCCAATCTGCATCTTATCTAGTTTGTTTTGGAAAGAGGGAGAAAAAAAGAGAGAAAAAACGAGAAAAAAAGGAGAGAAAAAAGTCAGAGAGAAAAAAAGGAGAGAAAGAAAAAAAAAGTGTGAGGAAAAAAAAGAGAAGAAACAAAAACAAAAAAATCGGCACAAACTTTTTCAGAGGAAAGTTGGAGACAAAGTTGTTGATATATCCTGCTTGGCTGTTGTTTCACCTCATTATCTTTACTGCCGTTGTGATCTTCACTTATATCTTGCTGTCCAGAGCTACTTAGTATCCTTCATTGATGCTAGTTGTGCTACGACGTGACCTCATTAGTGTTCTAGGCTCGCGTCTCTAGTCCGGTCTAGCCTAGGACCAGCACAGTACCGTCGTTGAGCGTTTATTCAACATTGCATCTTTGAATTGATTATTGCTAATCTTTTGCTACCATATATAGCCAACCCAGCTCCACATATTTCTACACCGTGTATACGTACGCTCCCCTGGCAATCGCTTTACTCAATATTCGGAGTTACTTGACACCGCTGGTTGCCGATCACCGCCTGCTGCATGGTAAGAACGTGTAAGACATTGATATTTGCTTTACTGTGAGCGTTTTACCACCACATCCTAGTAGTTATAGGAACATTATTTTTGGGTTTTGTTTCTTGTTCTACTAATCATGACAGGATCCAGAGTCAATTCATGGGCTTTGTCGATCGCGGGAGACGTGCCACCACCTTTGCAAATACCACAACCGTCACGAGAGGTGCACAAACATCCAAATGCACATGATTAGGTTAATGTATCTATACCACCATTTAATGGCCGTTTTAAACCTGCTTTATATATTGAATGGGAGTTCGACATAAAAAATATATTTGCTTCCCATAATTTCGATGAACATAAAAAGGTTAAGGTTGCGGTTGGTTCTTTCACTGGTTATGCTTTGGTTTGGTGGAGTGAATATTGTCGGTTACACCCTGATTATATACCTACTACTTGGGATGATTTGAAACTTGCCATGCGACATACTTTCGTCTCTGCTTATTATACTCGTGACATGATTAAGAAGTTGCAACACTTAAAACAAGGTAGTGAAACTGTAACAAAATATTATGATGATTTACAAACTACCTTGTTGCATTCCTCTTTAGAAGAAAGTGAAGATGATTTTATGGATAGATTTTGGGGAGGATTAAACCGTGATATTCAAGAGATACTAATTCATGAAGAGTGTTATCCTATGGACCATTTGTTTCATCTTGCTTGCAAAGCTGAACAGGAAATAAAACGACGTGTTGGCCACGAGGAGAACAAGCGCACGGTGCACATTCCAAGAGTTGATATGATTGTTCCTTCAACTACTAGGCATACTATGACAACCACATCCGTTGTTGTCAGGACTACATCACCTCCACCATGTGACACATCGCCCTCGAGAGTGGCTACATCATCTGAGTTGATCATAAGAGGTAATGACAAAGGTACTGATCTTCCATCTCTACATGAGAATGATGAATGCCTTGTCAATTTGAATGCACCATCTGATGAGCTACCCACTACTTTGATCACACCACCTATTTTAGAGGACTACGTTCATAATTTGACTTTGCCATGTGATCAAACAACTGAAATACCAACAATTTTGAGTGCACCCATTGAATTAACTATTGATGCAAAAGAACCAATGTTTAATCATTTTGATATGACCTCTAATCTTGGTGATGATTCTGTGTTGAATGACTTATTGCATGTTTGCTTATTTAAGCATGTTGTAGCATGTAAATTTGATGCAAGTAAGGTTTATTCACCAATGTTGGGATGGTTTAATGATGAACATTGTCAATCTTTTGAAATGAATAAGAGCTTCACTTATATGTGCAAACTGAGTTGCAATATTTTCATGCCTTCTACTTCTTGTGCTAATTTTTTGGCTTTAGATTTTATGAACTATGCAAGTTACTCATCTATTCATGTGTCATATATGCAAAAATCAAGGGAAGTAAAAATGGATGACATATACATATACAACATGTACACCTTGTCTCTTTTGTTAGCCACATTTCAAATTAAGCAACGCCGAGGACGGCTTTATTTTCAAGAAGGGGAGGATGATGAGGACATGACTACCTTGGATATGACCAAAAATATTGCATATATGCATATTTGTCAGGTGATTTCTAGTGCAAACTATTCAATAATCTATTTATGTTATCCAGAACAAAAATACTTCACACACTTTTGTGTTTTGTCTAATTGCAGGTGTATGGGACATTTGTACAATCCACATATGAAGATAAGGAAGAAACAGATGTTTATTTGCTGTCCAAAAAGTTCTCTCACGTCACTTTTGGCCCAAGAGAAGATAGAGTCCAAGTCTCTCACGTTCTGGATTCAGATTCGAACTGCACAGACACACCTGACTCAAAACGCACACAAGTTTTTCATACGGACTCCGAATTGGGTGATTCTTTTTTTTGTTGGAAACTAGATTTCGTGCACTTTCCAACCCAATTGGAATCACCTTCAAATTCGTCCGGAGCGTTGAGTTGTGGACGAAACAATCTGATGCTGCAGCAGAATCCGAGTCAAACTACAAGTCCAAAGGTGTTACATCACCTCCACTTGGGCCCATTGGCCTTGTACGACCTAGATTTAGTTTTAGGCTGCCTTGGGACGTCCTCCCACCTCCTTGGCCGCCACCCCTTGCTCCTATATAAGTAGATCCATCTAGTAGCTTTTCCTTGGGATTTGTTTAGTTAAAAGTTAGCCATTGCAACTTCGTGTACTTCGTTTGTATCCAACGACCAGACCAAGACCGCTTACGGATCCCCATCTTTATCAAAACTTCATATATACTCGCAATATTTAGATTGCTTTTATCATATTCTTGCTTGTTCTTCGATTGCTTGCGGGAATAGACCTTCGTGGTCAGGTTGACCGTGCTTCCGGCGTGGTCAATAACCTCAGGAGATTGGTTTAGCGATTGCTAAGGCGCAACATCGTGCACGTTTGTAGTCGGATCGTCATAGTCGTCTCCACCAAATCGATAGTTATCATCTCATCGAAAGATCGGGACACCCCGCCTCTATCACAAAGGAGTCAGGCAAATGAGAGTATTGAGGGCACTTATCTTGCATGAAGTCCTCAAGATCAGCATTACACACATATGCATAAAATTCATCCTTGATGCCTGCTTTGACCATGAACTCCTCTGACGGCCATTCGGAAGGCCGCACGTCAGCTTCCCTCGGTGGTTCATCGTCCTGCTCACGTATTGCGAGCCTGGATCCTTTCTTCCTTGAAGAACCACCTTGGTAAATTTTCCTGGACATATTTCTTCCTCTGAAAAATTCTGAAATTTTTAGTAACTCAAAATAAAAGTGAACCAAACTCAACAAAATTGATAGCAACTACTCCCACAAGTGCCTAGAGACTATATCGTGCACTAGAATTACTTGGTACCATATAAATTTGACATGCAAACTCAAGAACAGGGTTACCTAGGCAGCAAAAATTTGCAATGAATAAAGCACTAGAACAAAAACTAATTGGACCATTGGAGGAGTCACATACCAAAGAACAATCCCCCAAAGCAGTTTTGTGAATGGAGCTTTGAGCAAGGAGATGGCAGCAAAATGAGCTAGAACTCGTGCTTGAGCTGGATGGTGATTTTTTTGGGAGGAAGAAGAAGTGTGTGGGTGTAGGAATAAGTGGAGGGGGCCACCGTGGGCCCACGAGGCAGGGGGGCGCGCCCTATAGGGGTGGGCAAGCCCTGGACCCTCGTGGCCAGGTGCCAGCTCCCCCATGCTGTGTTCTTAGTGCCAGATATTCTCAAATATTCCAGAAAAAATCATATTAAATTTGCAGGGCATTTGGAGAACTTTTATTTTCGGGGTATTTTTTATTGGATGGATACTTCAGAAAACAGACAGAAAAATACTATTTTTACTTTATTTAATCTAAATAACAGAAAGTAAAAGGAGGGTATAGAAGGTTGTGCCTTCTAATTTCATCCATCTCATGCTCATCAAAAGGAATCCACTAACAAGGTCGATCAAGTCTTGTTAACAAACTCATTCCGAATCGCATGAAACCGGAGAAATTTCGAATAACATTAGGTTACCTCAACAAGGATATGCACTTCCCCAATAATAAGAATATCATATGTCTTCTTGACAGTAGGAAGACGAAATTCAAAACCTCCAATAATGATAGTTGGAATTTTTCCAATAGAATTGATACTGTGTACCATATGCTCATTACCATTAACATGAAAATTGACATTGCCTTTATTGCAATCAATAACATCCCCTGCAGTATTCAAAAAGGGTCTACCAAGGATAATCGACATACTATCGTCCTCGGGAATATCAAGAATAACAAAGTCCGTTAAGATAGGGACGTTTGCAACCACAACAGGCACATCCTCACAAATACCGACAGGTATAGCAGTTGATTTATCGGCCATTTGCAAAGATATTTCAGTAGGTGTCAACTTATTCAATTCATGTCTACGATATAAAGAGAGAGGCAGAACACTAACACCGGCTGCAAGATCACATAAAGCAGTTTTAACATAGTTTCTTTTAATTGAGCATGGTATAGTTGGTACTCCTGGGTCTCCAAGTTTCTTAGGTATTCCACCTTAAAAAGTATAATTAGCAAGCATGGTGGAAATTTCAGCTTCGGGTATCTTTCTTTTATTTGTGATAATATCTTTCATGTACTTAGCATAAGGATTCACTTTAAGCATATCAGTTAAGCGCATACGTAAAAAGATAGGTCTAATCATTTCAACAAAGCGCTCAAAATCCTCATCATCCTTTTTCTTGGATGGCTTAGGAGGAAAAGGCATGGGTTTCTGAACCCATGGTTCTCCTTCTTTACCGTGCTTCCTAGCAACGAAGTCTCTCTTATCATAACGTTGATTCTTTGATTGTGGGTTATCAAGATCAACATCAGGTTCAATCTCTACATCATTATTATTGCTAGGTTGAGCATCAACATGAACATTATCATTAACATTATCACTAGGTTCATGTTCATCACCAGATTGTGTTTCAGCATCAGAAATAGAAATATCATTGGAATTCTCAGGTGTGTCTAGAACAGGTTCACTAGAAGCATGCAAAGTCCTATCATTTTTCTTTTTCTTCCTTTTAGAAGGACTAGGTGCATCTAAATTATTTCTCTAAGAATCTTGCTCAATTCTCTTAGGGTAGCCTTCAGGATACAAAGGTTCCCGAGTCATTTTACCCGTTCTAGTAGCCGCTCTAATAGCAAAATCATGTTTATTATTTAATTCATCGAGCAAATCACTTTGAGCTTTAAGTACTTGTTCTGCTTGAGTGTTAACTATAGAATCATATTTGCTAATGAGTTTAAGTTCACCTTTAACTCTAGCCATATAATAACTCAAGCATCCAATCATGTAAGCATTATTCTTTAATTATCTACCAACATAAGCATTGAAATTTTCTTGTCTAGCCATAAAGTCATCAAATTCATCCAATCATTGGCTAGCAAACTTAGTAGACAGGATTTCAACTTTATCATATCTATAGAGAGAATTTACCTTTACTACCTGTGTCGGATCATCAAGACCATGTAGTTCTTCAATAGGTGGTATATTAAGACCGTGTATTTCTTCAACAGGAGGTATATTCTTAACATCTTCAGCTTTAATGCCTTTTTCTTTCATAGATTTCTTTGCCTCTTGCATATCTTCAGGACTGAGAAATAGAACTCCCCTGTTCTTCGGAGTTGGTTTAGGAATCGGCTCAGGAGTTGGCTCAGGAAGAGTCCAATTATTTTCATTAGTCAACATATTATTCAATAGCAATTCAGCTTGATCGACTGTTCTTTCCCTGAAAACACAACCAACACAACTATCCAAGTGGTCCTTGGAAGCATCGGTTAGTCCATTATAAAAGATATCAAGTATTTTATTTTTCTTAAGAGGATAATGAGGCAAAGCATTAAGTAACCGGAGAAGCCTCCCCCAAGTTTGTGGGAGAATCTCTTCTTTAATTTGCACAAAATTATATATTTCCCTCAAGGCAGCTTGTTTTTTATGAGTAGGGAAATATTTAGCAGAGAAGTAATAAATCATATCCTGGGGACTACGCACACAACCAAGATCAAGAGAATTAAACCAAGTTTTAGCATCACCATTTAATGAGAACGGAAATATCTGAAGGATATAATAGTAGCGAGATTTCATATCATTTGTGAACAGGGTGGCTATATCATTCAACTTAGTAAGATGTGCCACAACGGTTTCAGATTCATAGCCATAAAAGGGATCAAATTCAACAAGAGTAATTATCTCAGGATCGACAGAGAAATCATAATCCTTATCAGTAACAAAGATAGGTGAAGTAGCAAAAGCATGGTCATATTTCATTCTAGCATTCAGAGTTTTCTGTTTCAGTTTAGCTAATAACTTCTTAAGATCAGATCTATCATTGCAAGCAAGAAAATCTCTAGCAGTTTCTTCATCCATAACATAACCCTCAGGAACAACAGGTAATTCATATTTAGGGGGAGAACCTTCATCATCACTATCTTCAATAATTTCATGGCGGCGGAGCCGGCCACAAGGCGAAGGGGGAGGGGGCGAGGCCGAGGTCGCCGTGGTACTCGGGGAAGAGGAGGACGGGGCGGAGCATCGGCCTGGCCTCCGCTGGCGGTCCACCCCCCCACCCAATGCAGGGCCATGTCAGGGATCAGCCTCGCGAATTCTTCATTAGGCTATGCCGGCCGGCGCGTCGTCGTCTCTGTCTCCCTACTCCATTTGCTCGGGAGATGGAGCTTGACCCACCATAGGCTCTGAGACTGCATATGACGAGCTGCGGGAATAGCGGCACATGGGTTGATGTCGATTTCCCTACCCCTCATGTCATGTATCTGCGTCGCGGATGGAAGACCTTTGCCCGCATCCAGAGCCTGAAGGCGGGGCTCATTCTCTATTTCAAACTAATGGAGAACGGCCTGCTCTCCGTCAAGGTCTTGGAGACTTCGGGGCTCGCCTAAAGTGCTGCGTGGAGAGCTCTTCTGACGACGAAGACTCTTCCTCGACCAAGACTGACGAGGAGGACCGCGACAGCGACGACGAGGATAGTAGGCGGGAGGATGACGGGTCCGACTAGGCGTCAGACCCGCCGTCCCCAGGCGGTGCCGGCAGCAGCAACATCTGCGCCGGGTGTTGGGATCTACGGTAGGGTGCGTCAACTGCAAATTAAAATTTCGTACGCGCAGAACAACCAAGAACGTGCTATGGGAGATAGATCACAGTTCGTTACCACTAGACGCGCAGTGCCGTGCAGCGGAAGTAGAGTTGAGGCAGCGCATCTACATGGATCGTCTCCTCCTCGTCTGATCTCCCTCGAACAGCGGGTTGTCCGATCCCAGTACAAGTTCGCCGGAGCGACGCAAGTGCACCGCCTCTAACGGTATCCGCACGTGCAGGAGGAACACCGTGCGGCGGACTGCTTAGGTCCGATCACACAGTCGGCAGCGAGTGGAGGTGGCTATTCGCAACACATGCAAACCCTAGTCGCAACGCCGAAGCGATCAACCGCATGAGTGTGCCGCACCTCCACTTTATATAGGCGTCCGTCACGGGCTCAACACTTGGGCCTCGCACGGACCCTAAAGCCCACAAGTCTACTCGGCCACAATCCGAATACAGATCAGATCACATCCGACCAGTGTCCTCGTATCCGACCTCGTAGGTTCCTTCCCTTAAGCGCGCGACCCCTTAGGTTCAAGTCGGCTTGGTTGCAGTTCGGATCACCTCCGACCTGCATGGTTGTAGCGGCCTCTAGCAAGGCGTGTCGACCACCAAGCAAACTATGAAGCTGGTTAGGCGAACCTGTACAACGTGTCACACTTCTGTTCCCTTTGCCTCACAATATATGTTGTTGGGCTCAAGGCGAGACTGTCATCCTTGTGCTAGCCCGACCTCTTTCTCGTTCCAGTGATACCGACCACAAACCGGATTATCTCATAATCCTTGTCGCATGACCATGCTTATCCTGGTCGGATCACACAAGGGGACGAGAGTATATATCTCTCCTTATCGGAGGGGCAAATCCCATCTTGCTCGACCATGTCTCGCAGCATGGGACTAGACAAACCCGAAACCTACCTTTGTAACTACCCAGTCACGGAGTAGCGTTTGGTCGGCCCAAAGCAAGTCTATCACCATCCCGAGTACATGCATCAGCTTAGGTCTTAGGACACAGAACGTATGTTGTACTAGAGACTCACAGATGACATATCGCCGCGTCTCATAGTGGGGTCTGTCCAACTCGGACCTTATCTCGACTCGGATCCGACTACGTCGAATCCGACCAGACCTTTCCAAGTCCATATTATCCGGTTAGCATCCAATGCTCCATGGCTAGTGAGACCAAGCCATCGATCGTGTCATATGCTAGTCTAGTCGGCTGCGCGTCCACACAGCCCTTTCGACTAGGGACCTTTTAGTACAGTCATCATACAATGCATAGTCCCACAAACAAGTCACGTACTTGATGATATACATCATTGATAATGTACAAGGACTATCTTTATTCATAAACACATAGGAAATATCATCATACATGATTGCCTCTAGGGCATATCTCCAACAGTCTCCCACTTGCACTAGAGTCAATCAAATAGACATCGAATGCCCATAGCTCTAACGTGCCTCTCATGCTTGGGTTGTGGAAGCGGCTTAGTCAACGGATCTGCAACATTTGCATCCGTGTGAATCTTGCATAACTCTACATCACCATTCTTTACGATCTTTCGTATCAGGTGATATTTCCGATCTATGTGTCTGACCTTGTGGTGATTCCTCGGTTCCTTGGCTTGTGCGATGGCACCAGAATTATCACAATAATGGTCCAACGGTTTCACCAAGACTGGGAAAATACCAAGATCATCCAGAAATGTCGGATCCAAACACCTTCCTTTGCAGCTTCACAAGCCACAATGTATTCGGCTTCTGTGGTAGAATCAGCCACCGTATCCTGCTTGGAACTCATCCAGTGCACTGCTCCTCCGTTCAGGACGTACACGAATCCGGACTGTGATCAACAATCATCTCTGTCGGTTTGGAAACTAGCATCGACGTAACCCCTTACGACGAGCTCTTCCTCACCTCCATAAACTAGGAACATCTCTTTAGTCCTTTTCAGGTACTTCAAAATAGTCTTTACCGCTGCCTAGTGACTCTCACCTGGGTTGGCCTGGTATCTGCTTGTTAGGCTTATTGCAAAAGCAACATCAGGCCTTGTACATATCATGGCATACATGATGGATCCGATTGCCGAGGCATACGGAATCCTACTCATCCTGCTTCGCTCATCAGATGTCGAAGGACTCTGAGTCTCGCTTAGCCTTATACCATGTGAGAGCGGCAAGAACCCTTTCTTCGCCTCACTCATGTGGAACCGCTTCAACACTTTATCTATGTACGTGCTCTGGCTTAAGCCGAGCAGCCTCCTCGATCTATCTCTATAGATCTTAATGCCTAAAATATAGAGTGCCTCACCAAGGTGTTTCATCGAAAACTTGCCATTCAATGATCCCTTGACCGTGTTCAACATCGAAACATTGTTTCCGATCAGTAGTATGTCATCCACATACAAGATCAAAAACACTATCGAGCTCCCACTTAACTTCTTGTATAAACAAGAGTCCTCTTTGCTTTTGATGAAACCGAGACCAGTAACGACCTCATCAAAACAAATGTTCCAACTCCGAGATGCTTGCTTCAACCCATAAATGGATCTCTTGAGATTGCATAACTTACTAGTGCTAGTCAGATCGACAAAACCCTCGGGCTGTATCATATACACGTCCTCGGTTAAATTTCCATGAAGGAAAGCCGTTTTGACATCCATCTGCCATATTTCGTAATCGAAATATGCAGCTATAGCTAGTATGATCCTCACCGATTTCAGCACCGCTACCGGTGAGTAAGTCTCGTCGTAGTCAATTCCTTGAACTTGTCCATAACCTTTAGCGACAAGCCAAGCTTTGTGGATCTGAACATTTCCATCCACATCAGTTTTCTTCTTAAAGACCCATTTGCAACCAATGGATGTTACGCCAGGCGGCGGATCAACCAAGTCCTAGACTTGATTCTCATCCATGGACTTTAACTCGGATCTCATGGCCTCCAGCCATGCCTCAGAATCTGGGATCACAATCGCTTCCGCATATGTGGCCAGCTCGTCGCTTTCTAGCAACAATACATCGCGCACTCTGTGCAATCTTTCCGACCTCCGTGGTTCCGGTGCCGTTTCCACTACAGGTTCCCTGACTGACTCCGGTATGATCTCATCACCAGCCGAGCCGTCCCCGAGTGGTCCTCGAATTTCTTCGGGTCGAACCGTCCTCCCACTGGCCTCCCGGCTGAGAAACTCTTTCTCAAGGAAAACCCCGTTCCGAGCAACAAACACTTTGTTCTCTTACCGGTTGTAGAAGCTATATCCCTAGGTTTCCCTTGGATATCCCACGAATATGCATTTATCTGATTTAGGTGTAAGCTTGTCTGACATAAGTCGCTTGACAAATACTTCACAACCCCAAATCTTTAGAAAAGACAAACTAGGACTCTTCCCGGCCCACATCTCATGTGGTGTATTGTCTACGGATTTTGATGGTACCCTATTAAGTGTGAAAGCTGCAGTTGCTAGAGCGTATCCCCAAAATGACAAGGGTAAATCCGATTTGCTCATCATAGACCGGACCATGTCCAACAAGGTTCTATTCCTCCGCTCCGACACGCCGTTTCTCTGTGGCGTACCCGAAGGTGTGAGCTGAGGTACTATACCTCGGCTTTTTAGATGATAATCAAACTCCTGGCTCATGCACTCACCTCCACGATCAGATCGCAAAAGCTTTATAGTCTTGCCGAGCTGATTCTCAACCTTGTTCTGAAACTCTTTGAACTTTCCAAAAGTCTCCGACTTGTGCCTCATCAAATAGATATATCCATATCTACTCAAGTCGTCGGTAAAAGTCACGAAGTACTGATAGCCACCTCTGGAAGTTGTGCTCATTGGACCACACACATCACTATGTATAAGTTCCAACAGCTCGGACGCCCTCTCGCAACTCTTTGCGAAGGGAGACTTACTCATGTTGCCGAGCAAGCATGATTCACATGTCTCGAATGACCCAAAGTTGGACGAAGTTAGGAGCCCATCATCATGGAGCTTCTTCATGCGTTTGAGACTAATGTGTCCAAGCCGGCAATGCCAGAAGTATGTCGGATTTATCTCATTAGGCTTATGCCTCTTGACATTCACGTTATAGACTGGTTCCTGTTCTAGATTCAATATAAATAGCCCATCAATAATGGGTGCATAGCCGTGGAACATACCATTCAAAAATATAGAACAACCATTGTCCTTTAAATTGAATTCATAACCTTGACTCATCAAACATGAGGCAGAAATAATGTTCCGACTAAGTGCAGGAATGTAATAACAATTATTCAATTCCATAATGAATCCGGAAGGAAGCTGGAGCTGCATCGTGCCGACCTCCAATGCAACAACTCTTGCTTTGTTGCCGACCCTGATGTTAATCTCCCCTTGTGCCACACGCCTAGTTCTTACCAGCCCCTGCATCGAGTTGCAAATATGAACAACCGATCCGGTATCAAATACCCAAGAGCTACTAGGTATGTCAGCAAGGTAAATGTCTATAACATATGCAACAAGTGTACCTTTGCCTGAAGCAGCATTCTCGGCCTTCTTGCCATGCTCTGCAAGCCACTTGCTACAGTTCCTTTTCCAGTGACTGGTATCCTTGCAGTGAAAGCAAACGGTCTTCGAGTCCGGTCCAGACTTTGGCGCAGTGGCGGAGGTTACCGTCTCCGTGCCCTTTGCCTTAGCCTTTTTCTTGGACCAACTCTTCTTGAACTTAGCCGATTTCTGCACCATCAACACTTGATGCGTGCCTTTTTTTATATCCTGCTCTGCCACCTTGAGCATCCCATGCAATTCAGTGAGCTTCTTATCCATGCCATGCATATGATAGTTCGAGATGAATGTCCCATAGCTGGGGGAAGAGAACCCAGCATCAGTAGCCAGCTCATCCAAGAGCGGGAAGCCCAAACGATCCAAAGCTTGCACATATCCGATAATCTTGATCACATGTGGGCTCAGTGGATCACCTTCCTTCAGCTTGCAATCCATCAAGGATCGCCAGACGTTGAACCTTTCGGTCCTAGCCTGTGTCTGAAACATGCTCTTGAGACTCTCGATCATATCATAAGCCTCAACATTTTCGAAATGCTGTTGCAAATCGGGCTCCATACAAGCCAGCATCAGACAGCTGATCTCCGTTGATTCATCAACGAGTTTCTGGTAGGCATTCTTAGTGGTGGCATTAGCATTATCGGCAGGTTCCTCTGGAAGTGGATCCTCTAGAACATGTTCCTTTTTGTCATGCTTGAGAACAATTCTCAGATTTCTATACCAGGTGGTAAAGTTTGTTCCATTCAGTTTATCCTTTTCCAAAATTGATTTCAACGCAAAGTTGGGTTGAGCAGGTGGTGCCATTGATCTACAACAGAAAATATGCAATCACTAAGCGATATGTTTGCGTAGAGTAATTCTAGCCTAAACAGAAATACTCCCACTGAAGTCAGCATCCCTCCGCAAACTCTCAGTGATTCAGGATCCGACTAGCGCATGCGACTAGTGAGCTTTAGCATCACTGCTAGCCAACATACCTATCCGGTAAGCAACTCCATGCTAATCGTATCTCTATACGACTCCTGTCGATCGGGAAGGTATCTCATACCCCGGCTCCCAACCTTCTTTGCCACAAGGCCCAAAACCGTTTTGATAGCCTTGTCAAGTTAACCTGATGTAGTGCATGTCTGTGTCCGACACGAATCCTTCAGTTCAAGGACACCCAGCAGCACCCCAATTTTATGAGCCCACTACTAGACGTACTTGACGTGCGAAGGTGCAACATCGGGGATGGCAATTCGCTTGATATTCATGAGGGATCTGATGTAGGGAGGAACCCTATGTGGACGATCTTTCACATTTGGATTGGATCCTACAGGGAATCACGAAGAACACACGGAAGCACAAAGGGGAAACACGGGGAAAACGAGGGAGAGAAACACTAAACCGACATAGAATCAATCACACAAGTGCTAGATCACCGACAACATAGAGTAACATATGATCCATAATCAACCAAGGTAGGGATACAAAGGAACAGTTCTTCTCCGTACGGAGGTCTTGATGGTCTTCCCTAGAAAGGGGTCTTGAATCCGCTTGGGGGATCTTCTCCGAAGAGGTCCTGAGCTCCGAGGAGAAGTAGCCAAGTGGATGAGCAAGGCTCTCACACGAAATATGAGCTAAACTTGTGCTAACCCTCCCTAGGAGGTGGGGGCGTCCTATTTATAGTCTTAGTCCAAATGGAAGTCAAAGCGAAGGGGTACAAGGGCTCCAGCCCGCAGGTGCGGTCACTCAGGTGTCGGTCGTCCGGAAGGCATCGGACGTCCGGAGGCTCGGGACGGTACGGACGTCCGGTCGGGCTCGGGCGTCCGTAGAATCAGCTCTATCGTGGGCGCGTCGGACGTCCGGAGGGGGTTGGTCGTCCGGAGCTTCATGACGGTCCGGACGTCCGGAAGTCGTCGGTCGTCCGTAGATTCGGTTCGGGCGTGCATCGGTCGGACGTCCGGTGGTTTCGGTCGTCCGTAGTTTCGGTTCGGGTGCCCAGCTGCGGACGTCCGGAGGGCGTCGGTCGTCCGTGGCCTGGGAGTCGTCGGACGTCCGGGATTGGTCGGACGTCCGATGCCTGTAGCTTCAACAGCATCTCTTCTTCTTCTTCAACATGCTTGGGGTCCTCGTCGTCTTGGCTCTTGTATGTAGCTGTTCCGTGGCTCGCTTCCAGGCACCTGATCACACATAGAGTTTCCGAATGAGGTAGTAGCCATGTCTTGCGAGTAGGAAGAGGGAGTTCGGAGAGGAGCGAGTTCACCTTATCTTCAATAGCCTTATCTCGGGCTCGTGTCATGGGTCCAAGTGGTGTTGAGGGAGATGTAGGCACGTCCATTGGGATGAGCGAGGGATGCTCCGCATCATCTCCCCCCCCCCCCTTGTGAAAGATCCGACCTCGGATCGAAATCCTCATCACCATGGTACGGGGAGAGATCGGAGACATTGAAGATGTCGCTCACGTTGTACTTGTCACGTGGGAGATCGATCTTGTAAGCATTGTTGTTGTAGCGTGCTAGCACCTTGAAAGGTCCATCGGCGCGAGGTAGAAGCTTGGACTTGCGTTCATTGGGGAAGCGGTCCTTGCGAAGATGTAGCCACACTAGGTCTCCAATGTTGAATATCATGGGGTGCTTGTTGACGTTGAGCTTGGTCGCGAGGCATTGTACTTGGCGTTCGATGGTGTGCCTTGTATCTTCATGCATCTTCTTGATGTAGCTTGCACGGGCACTTGCATCGAGGTTGGTGCGCTCTTGTAGAGGAAGAGGTAGAATGTCCAATGGGGACAATGGGTTGAAGCCGTAGACGACCTCGAAAGGGGACTTGCCAGTTGTCAAATGTCTTGCTCGGTTGTAGGCGTACTCGGCGATTGGTAGGCACGTCTCCCACTCCTTGATGTTCCTCTTGATCAACACGCGAAGTAGAGTGGAGAGTGTACAGTTCGTCACCTCCGTTTGGCCGTCGGTTTGAGGATGGTATGCCGAAGAGAACAATAGCTTGATTCCGAGCTTGGCGCATAGGGTCTTCCAAAAGTAACTCAAGAACTTGACGTCGCGGTCCGAGACAATCGTCTTTGGCACTCCATGAAGTCGCAAGATTTCCCTACAAAAGAGATTGGCAATATGTGAAGCATCGTCTATCTTGTTGCAAGGAATGAAATGTGCCATCTTAGAAAATCGGTCCACAACAACAAAGACGGAATCCTTGCCATTTTGAGTTCTAGGCAAACCAAGTACAAAATACATGCTAATGTCTTCCCAAGGTTGATAAGGAATAGGAAGGGGCATGTAAAGACCATGGGATTGAGCTTTTGACTTAGCTTTGCAACATGTAGAGCAACGGTTGGTGAAGCCTGAGACGTCACGGAACATCTTGGGCCAAAAGTAGTTCTTGGAGAGCGTGGCGAAAGTCTTGTCGCGTCCAAAGTGTCCCATGAGTCCACCTCCGCGAGCCTCTTGCAAAAGGAGCAAACGAAGAGAAGACTCGGGAATGCAAAGTTTGTTAGTTCTCATAAGATAATCATCCTTTATGTAGTATTGTTCCCAAGACGTGTGTGTCAAACACTTAGCATAAGGAGTAGCAAAAGAAGGATCATGCTCATACAAGTCTATTATATGCTCAAAACCAATAACATTCAACTCAAGTTTAGTGACAAGCATGCATATGCGTGAAAGTGCATCCGCAACAACATTTTCTTTACCCTTAATGTACTTGATCACATAAGGAAAAGATTCAATGAATTCACTCCATTTGGCATGACGCTTGTTCAACTTAGTTTGGCCTTTTAAGTACTTAAGTGTTTCATGATCGGTATGGATGACAAATTCATGTGGGCTAAGGTAATGTTCCCAAACATGTAGCACATGAACTAAAGCATACAATTCTTTTTCATAGATTGGGTAGTTAAGTTGAGCACCGGAGAGTTTTTCACTAAAATAAGCAATGCCTCGTTTTTCTTGCATCAAAACTCCGCCAATTCCGGTACCACTTGCATCACAATGAACCTCAAATGTTTTCTCAAAGTTGGGCAAAGCAAGAATTGGAGCATGAGTAAGCAAAGACTTGAGCTCATCAAAAGCGGTGGATTGTAAAGATCCCCAAACAAAAGGTGCATTCTTCTTACTCCAAGCATGCAAAGGAGCGGCAATTGTGCTAAAGTTTTTCACAAAGTGGTGATAAAATCCGGCAAGACCAAGAAAACTACGCACTTGTTGCAAATTGGTGGGTTGGGGCCAAGTTTTAATTGCTTTTATCTTAGTTTCATCAACATGGACACCCTTGGAAGAGACAACAAAACCTAAGAAAACCACTTTGTCAACGCCAAAAGTGCATTTTTTCAAGTTCGCATAAAGGCTTTCCTTGCGGAGGGTTTGCAACACAGATTTAACATGATTAATGTGCTCTTTCATGGTTTTGCTAAACACAAGGATATCATCAAACTAAACCACAACGAAGACTCCAATGTAAGGTCTAAGCACATGATGCATAAGACGCACGAAAGTTCTGGGTGCTTCCGACAAACCCATAGGCATCACTAACCACTCATATAAGCCAAATTTTGTTTTGAAAGCGATTTTCCATTCATCACCTTCTTGAATGCAGATTTGATAATAGCCACTTTTAAGATCAATTTTGGAGAAAAAGTTGGCTCCGCTAAGTTCATTAAGCATATCATCTAAGCGAGGAATGGGATGCCTATATCGAACGGTAATGGCGTTTATGGGTCTACAATCGGAACACAAGCGGAAACTTCCATCGGGTTGAGGCACAAGTATAACGGGAACGGCACATGGGCTTAAGCTTTCACGTACATGACCGTTGTCGATGAGTTGTTGTACTTGCCGTTGAATCTCCTTGGTTTCTTCGGGATTGACACGGTATGGAGCTTTGTTTGGAAGTGGCGCTCCGGGGATGAGGTCGATTCGATGCTCAATGCCTCGTAGTGGAGGTAGACCCGGAGGTAGCTCATCGGGGAAAACATTTTTGAATTCCTGCAAAAGAGATTGAAACACTAAAGGTAGCTCGTGAGAGGTGTTAGTTGTAGGATCTCCATCTTTGCACACAAGGACGAAGTGCATCACACTCGATGGGTTCTCACACACTTCTCTTATCTCACTTTTGGTGGCAAATAGGATGAGGTTTTTCTCTCTAGGCGAAGAGGCGCTCAAATTTGGCTTGTGGCTCTCACTCAATTTTGGGTGTGTCACTTTTTCTCTCTTCTCTCCATGATTGGTGGCTTGCTTGTCGGTTATCACTTGACTAGGAGACATAGGTCGTAGCACATATTCCTTCCCTTTCATTTTGAAGCTATAGTGATTGGTGCGCCCATTGTGGATGACACCACGGTCGAATTGCCATGGTCGACCAAGAAGTAGGTGACAAACGGTCATTGGGACCACATCACACTCCAAAGTGTCTTCATAAGCACCAATTTTGAAGGATACTTGGACCGTATGCTCGACTCGTATAGTGCCGGAGTCACTTAGCCATTGAACCTTGTAGCGGTGCGGGTGCTTCCTCTTGACCAATTGAAGCTTGGAACATAATTCTTCACTTGCCAAGTTGTGAAAACTACCTCCATCGATGATGACCTTGACGGACCTTCCATTGATGCCGGCCTTAGTGTGGAAGATGTGGCATCGTTGGTCTTCTTCTTGTTGATGTTGAAGTGTCAAGACTTTGGAGACAACGAGAGCGGGGCTCGAATCCTCATCACAAAAGACTTGATCATTTTCATCCTTGTTCACGCGCCAGTGAATGGCCACTTGGTCAAGGGCTTCCATCTCCTCTTCACTCATTGAGTCATATGTGTCGTCGTCGTTGAGGATCATGGTGCGCTTGTTCGTGCATTGGAAGGACTTGTGGCCTCGGCCGCCGCAAGTGAAACACTTGAAGGAGCTTGTTTTGACGGTCTCATCTGTTGGAGTAGATGATGAAGCACGCGGCTTGAAGTTGCTTGTATTAGGAGGAAGACGACTTGAACTTGCCGAAGTTTTCTTGTAACTTGACTTGTCGTCGTTGCTTTGATAGGGTTTGGTTGATGTAGATGTTGAAGGAGTCGCTGAAGCTTGGGTGTTGGAGAAACCGTAGGTCTTGGATGAGTACTTGGCGTACTTGAAGTCATCTTGCACTTGACGTTCCGCCTTGGTTGCTTGACGTACGAGCTCAATGAGGTTGGAATAGGGTTGTAAGTCCGCAATCTTCTTGATGGGATGATTGAGTCCATTCAAGAAACGTGCCATTGTTTGATCATCATCTTCCGTGACATTGGCTCGAATCATGGCTATCTCCATTTCCTTGTAGTATTCTTCAACACTCTTTGTTCCTTGCTTGAGGAGTTGTAGCTTCTTGAAGAGATCGCGGTTGTAGTAGGTTGGCACAAAACGTGCTCGCATGACATCCTTCATTTGAGCCCAAGTTGTGATTGGTGGTTCACCTCTTGCTTGACGGCGTTCAAGTACTTGTTCCCACCATATGAGCACATAATCTTGGAACTCAAGTGATAGAGGCAAAGGTGTCCCATCTTTCGATGAGATGATGGATATCGCTTTGGTGGCAGTCGACTTTGATGATCCGACTACGAACGTGCGAGGATGTCGCGCCTTAGCAATCGCTAAACCAACTCCAAGAGGTTATTGACCACGCCGGAGCACGATCAACCTGACCACGAGGGTCTGTTTCCTGCGAGGAAACGAAGAACAAGCAAGAAACTGAGATTGCAATCTGGATATTGCGAATATAAGATGAAAGCTTTATTGATCAAGGTGGGGTTCTGTGACGCCTTTGTCTGGTCGTTGAACACAAACGAAGTACGCGAAGTTGCAGCTATGGCGAACTTTTAATCTAAACAAAACCCAAAGTCTAAACGGTGCCCTAAGGGCTGTATATATGGAGGAAGAGAGGGGGAATTTCGTGGCCCTTGGTGGAGGGGTCCAAAATCAACCCTATCTCTTGTTTCTCCACACATAATAGCCTATACTTATGTATTTCGAAATTACATGGGCCTGGCCCAATAAAAAGGTGACGCAGCACCTATAATAGCCTCTGGACGAAATTTATGAAGTGACATCTTGTATATTTCGTCCAAGGCTTCATGCACTCATTATGGTTGCTTCAAAGACCTGAAATCATCACTTGTAACTCTGTTCTTGTTCCCCTTGCGCATGCCATCATCTCCATGCTTGTTCTTGCTCCAATGTTCATCCTTCTCCAAGCTAGGCCCTTCATTTGTAAGCAAAACAAATGTATCCAATTTAGGCAGCATCATATTCTCATGAACATTAGAATCATTACCAAGAAACGAAAGTACCTGGTAATTTAGTTGGCGTGCGCGAGCTCTAGTAATTGGTTCAGTATGTATAGCAGCAGGGGCTATGGGTGTAACAACGGTATTGATGTCCTCATCATCAAGTGATGCCATAGCGATCTTCTTCTCTTCCTCATAGTTGTGCAAGCGGAAAATTTTGTCGACTTTCAATGCCCATGAGAGCTACTCTTCCGGATCATTGCTTCCATTGAACTTGGGCATAGTGAACTTGAGCTTTCCATAGCGTTGTTCTTCATTGTGTTCTTGGCGATGGTGATGATGACGTCCTTGACATGGAGGATAGTCATCCTCATGTTGCTCTTGTCGCGGAGGAAGTCCATGATCAACTTGCTCTTGTTGAACTTGAGGTTGAGGTGGAGCTTGACGAGCTTGTGGAGGACCTTGTGGAGCTTGACGTTGCACACGCGGTTGGTAGTTCCTCTCTTGGATTTCTTCTCGAAGGGCTTTGATAGAGGAAAAGGTGTCCCGTCTTACGATGAGATGAGGATATCGCTTTGGTGGAAGTCGACTTTGACGATCCGACTACGAACGTGCGAGGACATTGCGCCTTAGCAATCGCTAAACCAACTCCAAGAGGTTATTGACCACGCCGGAGCACGATCAACCTGATCACGAGGGTCTGTTTCTTGCGAGCAAACAAAGAACAAGCAAGAAACTGAGATTGCAATCTGGATATTGCGAATATAAGATGAAAGCTTTATTGATCAAGGTGTGGTTCTGTGACGCCTTTGTCTGGTCGTTGAACACAAATGAAGTACACGAAGTTGCAGCTATGGTGAACTTTAATCTAAACAAAACCCAAAGTCTAAACGGTGCCCTAAGGGTTGTATATATGGAGGAAGAGAGGGGGAATTTCGTGGCCCTTGGTGGAGGGGTCCGAAATCAACCCTATCTCTTGTTTCCCCACACATACAGACTCTAAAAATAGCCTATACTTATGTATTTCGAAATTACATGGGCCTGACCCAATAAAAAGGTGACGCAGCACCTATAATAGCCTCTGGACGAAATTTATAAAGTGACATCTTGTATATTTCGTCCAAGGCTTCATACACTCATTATGGTGGCTTCAAAGACCTGAAATCATCACTTGTAACTCCGTTCTTGTTCCCCTTGCGCATGCCATCATCTCCATGCTTGTTCTTGCTCCAATGTTCATCCTTCTCCAAGCTAGGCCCTTCATTTGTAAGCAAAACAAATGTATCCAATTTAGGCAGCATCATATTCTCATGAACATTAGAATCATTACCAAGAAACGAAAACACCTTAAAGGGACCATCAGCACGTGGCATGAGCTTTGATTTGCGCAAATCAGGAAATCTATCCTTACGGAAATGTAACCAAACAAGATCTCCAGGTGCAAACACAACATGTTTTCCACCCTTATCTCCAGCAAATTTATATTTGGCATTCATACGCTCAATGTTTTCCTTAGTTAACTCATGCATTTTTAAAATCAATTCAGCATGTTGTTTAGCATCAAAATTAACCTTCTCTGAAGATGGAAGAGGCAACAAATCAATAGGTGCACGAGGTAGGAAACCATACACAACTTCAAAAGGGCACATCTTAGTAGTTGAAGGCAATGAACGATTATAAGCAAATTCAATATGAGGCAAGCATTTCTCCCACATTTTCTTATTACTCTTCAAAACAGCCCTAAGCATAGTAGACAATGTTCTATTGACTACTTCAGTTTGTCCATCAATTTGGGGGTGACAAGTAGTACTAAAAAGCAGTTTAGTCCCCAACTTAGCCCATAAACATCTCCAGAAGTGGCTAAGAAATTTAGTATCACGATCTGAAACAATAGTATTTGGCACACCATGCAAGCGAATAATTTCACGAAAGAACAAATCAGCAACATTAACAACATCATCGCTTTTATGACATGGTATAAAGTGTGCCATTTTCGAGAATCTATCCACGACAACAAATATGCTATCCCTCCCCTTCTTTGCTTGAGGTAAACCTAAAACAAAGTCCATAGATATATCCTCCCAAGGAACACTAGGTACAGGCAAAGGCATATATAAACCATGAGGATTGAGTCGTGACTTAGCGTTTTGACATGTAGTGCAGCGAGCAATAAAACGCTCAACATCCCGTCTCATCTTTGGCCAAAAGAAATGTGTAGCAAGTACGTCTTCCGTCTTCTTCACGCCAAAGTGTCCCATTAATCCTCCTCCATGCGCCTCCTGCAACAACAAAAGACGAATAGAGCTAGCTGGAATGCATAGCTTGTTAGCACGAAACACAAATCCATCGTTAACGACAAACTTGTTCCACATTCTTCCTTCTTTACAATTCTGTATTACATCTTTAAAATCAGCATCATGCACATATTGATCTTTGATGGTCTCCAAACCAAATATTTTGAAGTCAAGTTGTGAAAGCATAGTATAGCGACGAGACAATGCATCAGCAATAACATTTTCTTTTCCCTTCTTGTGTTTAATGACATAAGGGAAAGTCTCAATGAATTCAACCCATTTAGCATGTCTACGATTCAGTTTAGCTTGACTTTTAGTATGTTTCAAAGATTCATGATCAGAATGTATAACAAATTCTTTGGGCCATAAAAAATGTTGCCATGTTTCTAAAGTCCGAACAAGAGCATATAATTCTTTATCATAAGTAGAATAATTCAGACTAGGCCCACTCAATTTTTCAGAAAAGTATGCAACAGGTTTGCCATCTTGTAATAACACACCTCCTAATCCAATTCCACTAGCATCACATTCAAGCTCAAAAGTCTTATTAAAATCAGGAAGTTGGAGTAAAGGAGCATGTGTCAACTTATCTTTCAATACCGTGAAGGCTTCTTCCTGTGCGGTACCTTACAGAAAAGGCACATCTTTCTTTATAAGCTCATTGAGAGGTGTAGCAATGGTGCTGAAATCTCTCACAAAACGCCTATAGAATCCAGCGAGGCCAAGAAAACTCCTCACTTGTGTGGCCGTTTTGGGCTGCGGCCAACTCTCAATAGCTTCAATCTTGGCTTTATCAACTTCAATTCCCTGTGGAGTAACAACATAGCCAAGAAAAGATACTCGGTCGGTGCAAAAGGTGCACTTCCCAAGGTTACCAAACAAACGTGCATCACGTAGAGCAATAAAAACAGCACGTAAATGTTCCAAATGTTCTTCCAAAGATCTGCTATAAATCAATATGTCATCAAAGTAAACTACCACAAATCGTCCAATGAAAGCACGTAAAACTTCGTTCATTAATCTCATGAAAGTACTAGGTGCATTAGTTAACCCAAAAGGCATGACTAACAACTCATATAATCCAAACTTAGTTTTAAATGTGGTTTTCCATTCATCTCCCAATTTCATACAAATTTGATGGTATCCACTACGCAAATCAACTTTGGAGAATATTGTAGAGCCACTCAATTCATCAAGCATATCATCTAGCCTAGGAATAGGATGACGATAACGAATAGTAATATTATTAACGCCTCTACAATCAACACACATACGTGATGTACCATCCTTTTTCGGCACTAGAATAATAGGAACAACACAAGGACTAAGGGATTCGCGTATATAACCTTTGTCGAGAAGTGTCACATCCCTAGTCTGGTATGACTTAGACTAGCTAGCTATTTGTGCATCATATTTAAATTTCATTTAAATTTGAAATGAGGATTGGTGGAACCCTCAGAATCATTTTTGAAAATGACCCAAACAAAAATTTCTCCAAAAGGGTCCAAGAAAATGCTCATGTTGCCCTCTGGAAATATTGGACAGAGATAAAAATCAAAACAATATTTTTAGGAGCTCATGGACATTTATTTTGGCCATTTGGATTAATTCGATAAATATTTGCATTGGAAATATATTTCTATATATATGAAATATGGTCCAAAAATTATGCCATTTATAAAAGAGCTCTGGAATAATATATCCAGCTCTTGCAAAAATTGGCATAATAAAATAAAATGGTTTAGTATTTTTATTAAACCAAACAAATGTCAGAAAAAAATAGAAAACAGAAATAAAAGGAAGGAGGGGCTTACCTGGGGCTCTCCCCTGCGCAACCCAGCAGCAGCAGGCCGGCCCAGCCAGGAGGCGGCCCAGCCCGCCTGGCCCCCCCTCCTCTGTCGTCTTCCTCCCCGACAGGGGAACGGCGCGTGCCGACGCGCGCGCACCGCCGCGCCTCCACCTCCTGCTTCCCCTGGCCACCTCCTGCTTCCTCCTCGTCGCCTGGAACGCCCCGGACGACACCACGCAGCCCCGACCGCCCTCTCACTCTCTCCCTCCTCCTCTCCCCCTGCTCTCTCTCTCTCACCCGAGAACCACCGCCGCCGCCGACGGGCATCACCGTAGCCACCGCCTCTCCCACGCCTTCCCGACACGCTCCCCAGACCCGCCGCGACCCCCTCTACCTCCTCGTCGAGCCACGCAAGACGGAGCACCCCGTGGAGCCGTCGCCGTCGCCAAATTCGCCACCGGCCGCCGTGGATCCTCGCCGGCGATTCGGGAGCTACCGGGCATCCCCGACCTCGCCCTCGCGCTCGCTGGTTCCGCGGTGAGCCCCCGCACCGAACCCCCTCCTCCCCGTGTCCGTTTGCCCCGTCTAGCTAGCTCGCCACCGCGCCCGTAGCTCCTCGCCGCCGGCCATGGCGCCACGGTGGCACGAGCCCAAGCCGGTCACTTCCGCGCGCGTCCCCGTGTTCCTGGTGACGCCAGGAGGCCGTAGGAGCCCTCCGCCTCCACTGCCGTGCACCACAACGCCGCGGCCGCAAGTTGCCGAACTCCGGCCGCCGCCGTGAGCTCTGCTCCGGCGAGCTCCGCCGCCCCCGCAGCCTTCCGCGTGTTCCACTGGATGCGCGTGAGCGCGGGCTTCGCGTGGGTGGTCTCCGCCGCCCGAATGGTCGCCGGAACGGCGATCCCGAGCCCCTCCGCCGCGCTCGGCCTCGCCGGCGGCTAAACGCCGGCGAGTTGACCGGGTTTGAACCCCCCAGGGTCGCTGACCAGTGGGCCCGACCCCCCCCTAACCTTTTAATTAAACTAATTAACCCCTGTTAACCCCCCTGTCACTGACGTGTGGGTCCCACACGTCAGATTTGACCTGGACAGCCGCGTTGACCCGCTGATGTAGTGATGACGTCATGCTGACGCAATTATTTATTTTCTGGAATTAAAATAATTCAGAAAATCCAGAAAATGATTTAAACTTCAAAAATTCATAACAATTCAACCGTAGCTCAGATTAAAATAATTTATATATGAAAAATTATCAGAAAAATGCAACCTTTCCATCTGTACCAGTTTCATGCATGAAAAACCAACTTATACATGCTGAATATGGGAAAACACATTAGGGCATATATAAGAGACTTAATTTAGAAATGCATTTGAACCTTTGGTTCAAATGGACTTCAAACCAAATGTTTACTAGATGCATTAGCTCAAACAGCATCACATCTACATGCCATGTTCATGCATCATATTGTTGCATATGATTGTGTATTGATTGCCGGCACCATTCCTTCTCGATAGGTCCTGCTCCGGAGACGTTCCAGAGTACCTGTCTGTGAAGCAGTGCCTCCCTTGTTGTTTTACCAGGCAAGCAAACCCCCCTTGTTCATTTCGATAAAACCCTACTCTCTCGCTCCTGCTCTCAGTTATTGCATTAGGACAACAACGATTCATCTGCTACTTTGTGCTGCGGTAGTTGAACCCATTCCTCTGCATGACCTGTCATTGCCACAGTAAATAGTTGAAACCCACTAGCATGTGTAGGAGTTGATTGAAGCCATTGTTGTGTTCCTACCATGCTATGCCTGCTATTGCTTAGAGTTGTGTCAGGTCTGGTTCATTGGGAATGAATTGGAGTGTTACGATATGTTCTGGTGCTGAGAGTGAAGTGTGTGTGAACACGATTTGGTAAAGGTAGCGGTGAGAGGCCATGTAGGAGTACATGGTGGGTTGTCTCATTGGAACCGTCCCTAAGCACTGAGTTCTATGTATGTTGTCCAATGACTCGATACTACCACACATTGGAATGCTTAAGTGCCCCTCTCGACTTATTAACCGACCTGATCTCTGTCCAGGAGTCGCAACTAGTTTCTGGTGTTTGTAGGTAGTGCTATTTTTCTACCAAGTGGCACCCGGCAGGGTGGGCTTGGGACAGACTAGGCACACGTGGCCCGGTGTACCGAGTGGCACCCGGTTGGTGGGCTCGGGAACCCTGCTCACATCGTTTGGGGCCGTGAGCGACACCCCGGCCGGATCTCCTTGCGGATGGAACCCGAATAGGCGATAACCCTGGACTAGAGTCTTGTGTGGTTAGTCAGGTCGTGGCCGACACCCTCGCCAGGCTTCCGCTTGAAGGTTGCCGAGATACATGACGTGTACATGGCGGTAAGTGGCGAGAGCGTGTGTGAAGAAGTACACCCCTGCAGGGTTAACATGATCTATTCGAATAGCCGGGTCCGCGGTTATGGACTTCTTGGATGCTTACATGGTACATAGACAACTTGAAGTGGATACTATAAAATGCTCAAGACAAGTGTGAGTGCTATGGATGGCCTTCTCGTAGGGAGACGGGGATGAATCCATAGTAGTGTATTGTGTGGTGATTAGTGGACTCGTGTACGTTGTTTCACCTCAAGAGTTTCTGGTAGTCGTAGAACAGGATAGCCACAGAGTCAAAGCTGGTTTGCTGCAACTAAACCCCACGTTACCCTCTTGATACAAGTGCATGTATGATAGGATCTGATGTAAGTCTTGCTGAGTACCTTTGTACTCATGTTGCTTTATTTATGTTTTTGCAGCGGAGACTTCGGTCTTACTAGTGTTCTCGTGGACTTCGACTAGTAGCTAGTACCTCAGCTACGATCTTGATCGGATGTTGTAGATAGTCAGGCTCTTCAGCCTTTTTCATTTGTAGATGTCTGTACCCAGACATGTAATGCTTCCGCTTGTTGCTTGTATGCTCTGTATGATGGGTCTTGTGACCCCTGTTTGCAATAATTGCTATGACGGCTCTTCTGAGCCTTTATCTATATGAGTTGTTGAGTTATGCTGTGATGCCATGTTGTACAACACATACTTGCATGTTATGCGTACATGTAATGTGTATTGCTATGTGTGGGATCTGACTATCTAGTTGTTTATTCTTAGTAGCCTCTCTTACCGGGAAATGTCTCCTAGTGCTTCCACTGAGCCCTGGTAGCTTGCTACTGCTCCGGAACACTTAGGCTGGCCGGCATGTGTCCTTCTTCGATCCTGTGTCTGTCCCTTCGGGGAAATGTCACGCGATGAATACCGGAGTCCTGCTAGCCCGCTACAGCCCGGTTCACCGGAGTCCTGTTAGCCCAGTGCTACAGCCTGGATTCACTCGCTGATGACCGACACGTTCGATGCTGGGTCATGAATGCCTGTCCCTGTAAGTTAGTGCCACTTTGAATTTACGACTAGCCATGTCAGCCCGGGCTCTTTATCATATGGATGCTAGCGACACCATCATATACGTGTGCCAAAATGCGCAAACGGTCCCGGGCAAAGGTAAGGCGACACCCGTGGGGATACCGTGCGTGAGGCCGCAAAGCGATATGAGGTGTTACATGCTAGATCGATGAGGCATCGAGTCGGGGTCCTGACAAGAAGCTCTTGTACTTGACGCATAATCTCCTTTGTCTCCTCTGGATTGGTACGGTATGGTGCACGGTTTGGCACTGAAGCACCGGGAATTAAGTAAATCATATGCTCAATCCCCCGAATAGGCGGTAATCCCGGTGGCACGTCTTGTGGAAAGACGTCAGCGAACTCCTGCAAAATGTTAGTGACAGCAGGAGGCAAAGAGGAAGGCACGTCCTCGAATGAAAATAATGCCTCTTTGCACACAAAAGCATAGCAAACAGATTTGCTGAAATCTAGCTCAACAATATCAGATTTGGTGGCAAATAAACATGCACTTTTCAATTTAATTTCAGAAGCAACACTAGATGGTTTATTATTAGGCTTCATTTGTTGCTCAAATTCTTTTGCCACAATCTGATTTTCACTCTTATTCTTCTCTTGTTGTGCTTTATTAGCTCTATGAATATCATCTTTCAAAATAGAATCAGGAGTCATAGGAAGCAAAGTAATATTTTTATCCTTATGAACAAGAGTATACTGATTGTTTCTACCATGGTGTACAGAATTTTTATCAAATTGCCATGGTCTACCAAGTAATAAGGAACATGCTTGCATAGGTACCACATCACAATCAACATAATCAGCATATGTAGATATACTAAAATGCACACGAACAGTACGTGTTACCTTAACCTTGCCGCTGTTGTTGAACCATTGGATGTAGTAAGGATGTGGATGTGGTCTTGTGGTGAGAGAAAGCTTCTCCACCATCTCCATGCTAGCCAAGTTGTTGCAGCTCCCTCCATCTATGATGACGCGCACAGAACGTTCCTTCACAACTCCCTTGGTATGGAACAAATTGTGCCTCTGATTTTGCTCAGCTTGTGTGACCTGCACACTCAAAACACGTTGAGCAACTAAACATTCATACCTGTCAGCGTCTTCAGGAGCCATGTATTGCGTCTCATGATCAGAATCATCTCCACCATGTTCTTCACGTGTAATAAGAGCCAATGTCTCCTCATCATAGTCACTAGCGGACTCATATCCACCATCCGCGGTAGCAATCATCACACGCGGAGATTTGCATTCCCTCGCATAATGACCTCCTCCCTTACAACGACGACAAATAATATCACTTGTGTGCCCTGTTGATGCCATGGAAGAAGAAGAACGCTGTGCAGGCCCCGCAGGTGCGCTCTTGGCAGATAATGGTGGTTGTGCCTGTTTTCTTGTATCACGGCTGGAGGTGGCACCGGATGGAGGTGCTGGTGCAGTTGAAGTAGAAGATGCACGTGGTGTCCATGATGAAGGTCGGCCTGCAGAAAAGTTAGTTCGCCCCAATGCTTGTCGATCCTGCACTTCACGTTCAGCTTTACAAGCAAGATGGAATAAACGAGTGATATTAGTATACTCCTTATAGTCTAGAATGGTCTGAATCTCTCTATTTAATCCACCCAGAAAACGTGCAAGCATAGCTTCATTCTCCTCAACAATACCACATCTAATCATGCCAGTTTGTAATTCCTGATAATATTCTTCTACAGAATTTTTCCCTTGTCTTAAACGCTGCAATTTTTGAAGCAATTCACGTTGATAATATGGTGGAACCCAACGCGTACGCATATCAGTTTTCAAAGCAGCCCAAGTAGTTGGAATAGGATATAATCTACAATGTTCAGACCACCATACACATGCAAAACTAGTGAAAGCACAAACAGCAGCAGCAACTCGTCTCTCCTCAGGATATTGTAAACATGTAAATCGTTGTTCAGTTTCTAACTCCCAAGTAAGATATATATCAGGAACATATCTACCCTCAAATGGTGGAATATTCAATTTCAGTTTAGGAATATGGACATCATCGCGTACCTGAGGTGGTGGTGCAGGCCTACCATGATGAATATATACCTGAGGTCGACCTGCTGGTGGTGGTGCTGGTGGCTGCTCGTAGATCTGATTTTGATCAACCTCATCCTCATAATCACCCGCATACTCATCATCCTCCTGGGTACCAGCAGGAGCAGTAGCAGGAGCCAAAGAAGCACCAACAGCAGTAGCAGCGGCACCAGAAGTTTGTCCTGTCTCAATAGGAACACGCTGTGCTCGTCCATACTGATTCGGAAGGGGGCGTAGTTGTTGTTGTTGCAGAGGTGCGACAGGTGCAGCCGGTGGTGGAAGACGCGCAAGCAGTTCATTAAATCTGTTATCGAGCTTTGTTTCGAACGTCTTCTCAAGGCCAGTGATCTTCTCCATGGCCTCTTCAAAATTGTTCAGCACATCTTGTACCTGTTCAGTCATCATTTGCTGAAACTTATCATGAAGCTCCTTTTTCGATAAGTTCTCCCAGTCAATCTCGTCGGCTTGTGATCCTGGCATGGTTAGCAGCAATAGAAACACACAAGAATATGATCCTACAGACTACTAAGAAGTGGTGGTGGTGTATCACAAATCCGTCAAGCAAATCTCAAATTCTTACCAGTTCTTACCCAGCAGCAGGCGGTGATCGGCAACCGTTGTAGTCAAACACTCTCAAAGCTTGGATAGAGCGATTACCAGGGAGAGTCGAACACACGACGTAGATGTATGTGGAGCTGGGAAGGCTTATAGTATGGTAGCAAAAAGGGTCAGCAATAATCAATTCAGAGATGCAAAGTTGAATAAACGCTCAACGACGGTACTGTGCTGGTCCTAGGCTAGACTGTGCTAGAGACGCGAGCCTAGAACACCAACAAAATCACGGCGCGGCACATAAACAAGGGAAAAGCACACTCTGAAATTTTTCTTTTCGCTCTCCTTTTTTTTGCGCTCTTTTTTTTTGCGCTGCTTTTTTTTTGCGAAAAAGCACTATAATGGCGAGTGTCTCAAAACTCTTCCTAGGTCAAACTGACAGGATGGGCACGAAATTTTTTGTTCGAATTTTTTTTTTCGACTGCCCGGACCCAAAAACTGGAAACGGGTCAAAAAAAACTTCCTATAATGGCACCTGTCTCAAAACACTCAGAAACACCTAAAAATAGGATAGCCAGAATTTTTTTCGAAAAATGCGTTTTCGAAAAATTTTGGGCCTAAACGGAGCGTGGCTACCCGACTTTTTTTTTTAACATTTTTTTTCCGAAACCTACTCCGGCAAGGAAACACGAATCGGAATCTAGATGGATCCCGAAAACAAACCTAATAAGCAAGGAACTCGGATTGGTGGTGGATATATGGTGGTGGTATATGGCAGCGGTGGTGGTAGCGGTGGTAGTATATGGATATGGATCGGTGGTGGTATATGGGCACGGATTGGTGGTGGTATATGGATACGAATTCGGAGCGGTGGTGGTAGATGGCAGGGGCGATGATGATGGTGCGGCGGCGGCGTGACAACTTATGACCAGAACTCGAAACTCTAAAAGACTAGACTCTAAGACCAGCAACTAGACCGACGATGCAACCGTAAATTCAACAAAGCAAAACCCTAAAAAGATTATGCAAAGGCTCAGATTGGTTCGGATATGATGAACTAACCCTAATTTTTTTTGTGGCTTTTTCGTGGACTGTAGGTATGAAGAACAGACTCGATCTAAACTACGAAAAACTGTAAAATCTCACCGAGCAACCTGGAAATCTGATACCACTTGATAGAGGCTAAGGTGTCCCGTCTTTCGATGAGATGATGGATATCGCTTTGGTGGAAGTCGACTTTGACGATCCGACTACGAACGTGCGAGGACGTCGCGCCTTAGCAATCGCTAAACCAACTCCGAGAGGTTATTGACCACGCCGGAGCACGATCAACCTGACCACGAGGGTCTGTTTCCTGCGAGCAAACGAAGAGCAAGCAAGAAACTGAGATTGCAATCTAGATATTGCGAATATAAGATGAAAGCTTTATTGATCAAGGTGGGGTTCTATGACGCCTTTGTCTGGTCGTTGAACACAAACGAAGTACGCGAAGTTGCAGCTATGGCGAACTTTTAATCTAAACAAAACCCAAAGTCTAAACGATGCCCTAAGGGCTGTATATATGGAGGAAGAGGGGGGAATTTCGTGGCCCTTGGTGGAGGGGTCCGAAATCAACCCTATCTCTTGTTTCCCCACACATACGGACTCTAAAATAGCCTATACTTATGTATTTCGAAATTACATGGGCCTGGCCCAATAATAAGGTGACGCAGCACCTAAAATAGCCTCGGGACGAAATTTATGAAGTGGCATCTTGTATATTTCGTCCAAGGCTTCATGCAACCATTATGGTGGCTTCAAAGTCCTGAAATCATCACTTGTAACTCCGTTCTTGTTCCCCTTGCGCATGCCATCATCTCCATGCTTGTTCTTGCTCCAATGTTCATCCTTCTCCAAGCTAGGCCCTTCATTTGTAAGCAAAACAAATGTATCCAATTTAGGCAGCATCATATTCTCATGAACACTAGAATCATTACCAAGAAACAAAAGTACCTGGTAATTTAGTTGGCGTGCACGAGCTCTAGTAATTGGTCCAGTATGTATAGCAGCAGGGCCTGTGGGTGTAACAATGGTATTGATGTCCTCATCATGGAATAAACGAGTGATATTAGTATAGTCCTTATACTCTAGAATGGTCTGAATCTCTCTATTTAATCCACCCGTAAAACGTGCAAGCATAGCTTCATTCTCCTCAACAATACCACATCTAATCATGCCAGTTTGTAATTCCTGATAATATTCTTCTACAGAATTTTTTCCTTGTCTTAAACGCTGCAATTTTTGAAGCAATTCACGTTGATAATATGGTGGAACCCAACGAGTACGCATAGCAGTTTTCAAAGCAGCCCAAGTAGCTGGAATAGGATATAATCTACAATGTTCAGACCACCATACACATGCAAAACTAGTGAAAGCACAAACAGCAGCAGCAACCCGTCTCTCCTCGGGAAACATGTAAAACGTTGTTCAGTTTCTAACTCCCAAGTAAGATATATATCAGGAACATATCTACCCTCAAATGGTGGAATATTCAATTTCAGTTTAGGAATATGGACATCATCTCGTACCTGAGGTGGTGGTGCAGGCCTACCATTACGAATATATACCTGAGGTCGACCTGCTGATGGTGGTGCTGGTGGCTGCACGTAGTTCTAATTTTAATCAACCTCATCCTCATAATCGCCCGCATACTCATCATCCTCCTGGGTACCAGCAGCAACAGTAGCACGAGCCAAAGAAGCATCAACAACAGGAACAGCAGCACCAGAAGTTTGGCCATCCTCAATAGGAACACGCTTAGCTCGTCCATACTGATTCGGAAGGAGGCGTTGTTGTTGTTGTTGCAGAGGTGCGATAGGTGCAGCCGGCGGTGGTTGTGGAAAACGCGCGAGAAATTCATTAAACTTGCTATCAAGCTTTGTTTCGAACGTCTTCTCAATGCCATCTATCTTCTCCACGGCCTCGTCAAATCTGTTTAGCACATCTTGCACCTGTCCACTCATCATTTGCTGAAATTTATAAAGTAGCTATTTGTTCGTCAGGTTCTCCCAATCAGTCTCATCGGCTTGTGATCCTGGCATGGTTAGCAGCAATAGAAACACAAAATAATATGATTCTACAGACTACTAGGAAGCGGTGGTGGTGGTGGTGGTGTGTCACAAATCCTTCAAGCAAATCTCCAATTCTTACCAGTTCTTACCCAGCAGCAGGTGGTGATCGGCAACCGTTGTAGTCAAAACTCTCAAAGCTTGGATAGAGCGATTACCAGGGAGAATCAAATGCATGACGTAGATGTATGTGGAGCTGGGAAGGCTTATAATATGGTAGCAAAAAGGGTCAGCAATAATCAATTCAGAGATGCAAAGTTGAATAAACGCTCAACGGCGGTACTGTGCTGGTCCTAGGCGAGACTGTGCTAGAGACGCGAGCCTAGAACACTAACAAAATCACGGCGCTGCACGTAAACAAGGGAGGAGCACACTCTGAATTTTTTCTCTCTTTTTTTTGCACTTTTTTCTCTTTTTTTTGCTCCGCAACAATTTTTTTTCAAAAAAGTCTACAAATGGTCTAGAAACTGCCTAGCAAGAATTTTCCAGACTTAGTTTTTTTAAACTGGAGCTATTTTTCTACTGTGGGTAACACGAAAGTTCGGGAGTCCATCTCTATCACGACTCGAAGTATGGCGTGATCTAGAAGTCGAAAACAAAGCAACAAATACTGGACTCGGACTAGGACTGGTGGCGGAGATGAATCTGGTGGAACTCGGACTGGTGGCGAAGATGAATCTGGTGGAACTCGAACTGGTGGCAGATATATGTTGCGGGTGGACTCGGATTGGCGTGATGGAGGTGGATATGTGGTATATGGCTGTGGTGATGTCGATGGTGGTAGATGGCAGCGGTGATGACGATGGTGGTATATGGCAGCGGTGATGACGATGGTGGTATATGGCAGCGGTGATGACGATGGTGGTATATGGCAGCGGTGATGATGATGATGCGGCGGCGGCGTGACAACTTGTGAAGAGAACTCGAAACTCTAAAGGACTAGACACTAAGACCAGCAACTAGACACGATGATGCAACCGCAAATTCAACAACACAAATACAGAAAAGATTATGCAATGGCTCAGACTGGTTCGGATATGATGAACTAACCCTAATTTTTTTGTGGCTTTTCGTGGACTATAGGTATGAAGAAAAGACTCGATCTAAACTACGAAAAATTGTAAAATCTCACCGAGCAACCTGGAAATCTGATACCACTTGATAGAGGCAAAGGTGTCCCGTCTTTCGATGAGATGATGGATATCGCTTTGGTGGAAGTCGACTTTGACGATCCGACTACGAACGTGCGAGGACGTCGTGCCTTAGCAATCGCTAAACCAACTCCGAGAGGTTATTGACCACGCCGGAGCACGATCAACCTGACCACGAGGGTCTGTTTCCTGCGAGCAAACGAAAAATAAGCAAGAAACTGAGATTGCAATCTGGATATTGCGAATATAAGATGAAAGCTTTATTGATCAAGGTGGGGTTCTGTGACGCCTTTGTCTGGTCGTTGAACACAAACGAAGTACGCGAAGTTGCAGCTATGGCGAATTTTAATCTAAACAAAACCCAAAGTCTAAACGGTACCCTAAGGGTTGTATATATGGAGGAAGAGAGGGGGAATTTCGTGGCCCTTGGTGGAGGGGTCCGAAATCAACCCTATCTCTTGTTTCCCCACACATACGGACTCTAAAAATAGCCTATACTTATGTATTTCGAAATTACATGGACCTGGCCCAATAAAAAGGTGACGCAGCACATATAATAGCCTCTGGACGAAATTTATGAAGTGACATATTGTATATTTCGTCCAAGGCTTCATGCACTCGTTATGGTGGCTTCAATGACCTGAAATCATCACTTGTAACTCCGTTCTTGTTCCCCTTGCACATGCCATCATCTCCATGCTTGTTCTTGCTCCAATGTTCATCCTTCTCCAAGCTAGGCCCTTCATTTGTAAGCAAAACTAATGTATCCAATTTAGGCAGCATCATATTCTCATGAACATTAGAATCATTACCAAGAAACGAAAGTACCTGGTAATTTAGTTGGCGTGCGCGAGCTCTAGTAATTGGTCCAGTATGTATAGCAGCAGGGGCTGTGGGTGTAACAATGGTATTGATGTCCTCATCAGGCTTCCTCTTGATTGCACCGCTCGTGATTGCGGTTGGCAATGGCTTGGCTCGAATCTCGAAGGGCACATTGCGCCTTAAGAGCTTGCGCTTCTCGTTGTTGTTGTTGAAGACGTTGAGCCTCGGCGTCTTGTTCCTCTTGGTATAGACGCGCTCGTTCTTCCTTGTGGCACCGTAGTCGTTGCTGTTCTTGAGCTTGAGCAAAAGCGACTTGGTTTGATTGAGGACGAGGGACTTGCTCTTGGGAATGCTTGTCATGTAGTGGGTTGCGAGATGCATGACGATCTTGACGCGCGGCTCGTCGAAGAGTGTTCAATGACGGTGTACTTGAGTCGGAGAAGGTGTCGTCGGAGTGTCGACTCGAGCGGCTCCGTCTTGAGGATGAAGAAGTGGAAGGATGCCGGTTCCTCATCAAGGCGCGGATCTCGTCCATTCTTGCATCATTCTCTTGCTTGTGAGAGTCGAACTTGTTGTCGAAGTAGTCTCTTGTACGTTGCTCGGAGAGTCACAAGTCGGTGGCGAGGTTGTCGATGCGATCACTCATACCTTGTTTCTCTTGGTGTAACGCCCTTTGAGCACCAAAGAGGTGGCTCTTTGTGACGAATGATGACATGTCGTCGCCGTTCTCGATGAGAGGAGGATTTGTAGAAGAAGTTGGCCTATCCATCATTTCAATAAAAATGTAAGTGGTAGAAGGAAAAGAACGTGTACCAAATGTACCTTGACCGAAGTTGAAGATGAATCAAGTTTACTCAAATGTGGACAATGAAATAGCACTTTTGGTACCAATTCTTGTTGGTTCTCACACCTACACACATAAAAGCTTATGGTGGAGCTTGGTTAGGATGGTGGCACAAAATTTGATGCAATAGTAAGTGAGCTTCAATAATGTTGGAAAAGATTCACAAATTTGCAAATGCAACAAGTAGACCAAGCTAGTATGGGTACACGGAAACACACACGCAAATAGATAAATGGGATTGTGCAATCCAAAAGTGAGCCAAAATGTGGAAACCACGAAAATGCTCTTGTTGCACAATACTAGAGAGACGCTAGCACGATTGCACAATAGGCGGATACGCAAGCTTGTGCACAACCTACTAGGCAAAAATGGAACAATCTCTATCCCAAGTATTCTATATGTATGATATTTCGGTCCTATGATCCAAGATGATCGGATATGACAGTCTTAATGTAGAATGATGCTATGGTTCTTGTTCATAAGCTCTTTGCTTATCTTTCCTCTTTGCTTAAAAGCTTGGGTGGCTCTTTTACTTTTGAGCTCTGTTCTCATGCAAAATTCACGAACCAAGGTAGCAATTGTGTATGCGATGACAACTTTGCGACACACAAGTTGATCTCAAGATATGCACCACTATGGTATGATATGTATGCTATGGTGTATGATCACTAATGTGCACAAGTCACGTTGCCTGCAATACTCAACCTCTAGTCTCGATGGGTAAGCTACGCAAAATGAGGCAATATGGGTTATCAATGCAATTGCAAGTTATGACAAAGATGTCGTCGAAGTTACTGTCCTTGCAATGATGAGACCCTCGAGAAGTTGAGCCGTGGTGTTGATGAAGTCGAACCGTACCTAGCTAGCCGAAACACAAAAGGATACAGGAGCCACAACTCAAAATCTCAAGGACCAAAATGTGTCAAAATCGTCATAGGAGGTATCGTGGAAGATGGTGGTGTATGTGGGTTTGGAAGATGCGGTGGAATGTGGGGTTGTGGTGGTGGCCGAACTGTCAAACCTCAGTGTCGACAGGGTTTCACGGACGGCCGGTCGTTTACGGTCGTCCGATCGTCCGGAGCCTGGGTGAAAGTTGGACTCGTGATGAACTGCGAGATTTCGGGGAAGAAGGAGATGGTAGGGTCGAAGTCGAGTGATTTGGTGGATGAAAAAGGGTGGGGATGGTGGGGAAAGCTAGATCCACATGCCGTAACACAAATCCATGGACCAAATCCAACAAAATCTCAACTCACGAACAAATCACAAAAAAAATTTGGGGCTATTTTTGGTGGGGAATTTTCGGAATTAGGACGAAAACAACAAAATCAAGCTAGAAAACACGAGGTATGGGCTCCAAAAACGTGATCAACGTGGCTCATGATACCAAGATGATGTAGGGCGGAACCCTATGTGGATGATCTTTCACGTTTGGAGTGGATCCTATGGGGAATCACGAAGAACACATGGAAGCACAAAGGGGAAACACGGGGAAAACGAGGGAGAGAAGCACTAAACCGACATAGAATCAATCACACGAGTGATAGATCACCGACAACATAGAGTAACATATGATCCACAATCAACCAAGGTAAGGATACAAAGGAACAGTTCTTCTCCGTACGGAGGTCTTGATGGTCTTCCCTAGAAAGGGGTCTTGAATCCGCTTGGGGGATCTTCTCCGAAGAGGTCCTGAGCTCCGAGGAAAAGTAGCCAAGTGTATGAGCAAGGCTCTCACACGAAATATGAGCTAAACCTACGCTGATAGAGGCGGGGGTGTCCCGATCTTTCGATGAGATGATAACTATCGATTTGGTGGAGACGACTTTGACGATCCGACTACAAACGTGCACGACGTTGCGTCTTAGCAATCGCTAAACCAACTCCGAGAGGTTATTGACCACGCTGGAGCACGATCAACCTGACCACGAAGGTCTATTCCTGCAAGCAATCGAAGAACGAGCAAGAATATGATAAAGCAATCTGAATATTGCGAATATATATGAAGTATTGATAATGGTGGGGGTCCGGAAGCGGTCTTGGTCTGGTCGTTGGACACAAACGAAGTACACGAAGTTGCAATGGCTAACTTTTAACTAAACAAATCCCAAGGGAAAAGCTACTAGATGGATCTACTTATATAGGAGCAAGGGGTGACGGCCTAGGAGGTGGGAGGACGTCCCAAGGCAGCCTAAAACTAAATCTAGGTCGTACAAGGCCAATGGGCCCAAGTGGAGGTGATGTAACACCTTTGGACTTGTAGTTTGACTCGGATTCTGCTGCAGCACCAGATTGTTTCGTCCACAACTCAACGCTCCGGACGAATTTGAAGGTGATCCCAATTGGGTTGGAAAGTGCACGAAATCTAGTTTCCAACAAAAAAAGAATCACCCAATTCGGAGTCCGTATGAAAAACTTGTGTGCGTTTTGAGTCAGGTATGTCTGTGCAGTCCGAATCTGAATCCAGAACGTGAGAGACTTGGACTCTATCTTCTCTTGGGCCAAAAGTGACGTGAGAGAACTTTTTGAACAGCAAATAAACATCTCTTTCTTCCTTATCTTCATATGTGGATTGTACAAATGTCCCATACACCTGCAATTAGACAAAACACAAAAGTGTGTGAAGTATTTTTGTTCTGGATAACATAAATAGATTATTGAATAGTTTGCACTAGAAATCACCTGACAAATATGCATATATGCAATATTTTTGGTCATATCCAAGGTAGTCATGTCCTCATCATCCTCCCCTTCTTGAAAATAAAGCCGTCCTCGGCGTTGCTTAATCTGAAATATGGCTAACAAAAGAGACAAGGTGTACATGTTGTATATGTATATGTCATCCATTTTTACTTCCCTTGATTTTTGCATATATGACACATGAATAGATGAGTAACTTGCATAGTTCATAAAATCTAAAGCCAAAAAATTAGCACAAGAAGTAGAAGGCATGAAAATATTGCAACTCAGTTTGCACATATAAGTGAAGCTCTTATTCATTTCAAAAGATTGACAATGTTCATCATTAAACCATCCCAACATTGGTGAATAAACCTTACTTGCATCAAATTTACATGCTACAACATGCTTAAATAAGCAAACATGCAATAAGTCATTCAACACAGAATCGTCACCAAGATTAGAGGTCATATCAAAATGATTAAACATTGGTTCTTTTGCATCAATAGTTAATTCAATGGGTGCACTCAAAATTGTTGGTATTTCAGTTGTTTGATCACATGGCAAAGTCAAATTATCAACGTAGTCCTCTAAAATAGGTGGTGTGATCAAAGTAGTGGGTAGCTCATCAGATGGTGCATTCAAATTGACAAGGCATTCATCATTCTCATGTAGAGATGGAAGATCAGTACCTTTGTCATTACCTCTTATGATCAACTCAGATGATGTAGCCACTCTCGGGGGCGATGTGTCACATGGTGGAGGTGATGTAGTCCTGACAACAACGGATGTGGTTGTCATAGTATGCCTAGTAGTTGAAGGAACAATCATATCAACTCTTGGAATGTGCACCGTGCGCTTGTTCTCCTCGTGGCCAACACGTCGTTTTATTTCCTGTTCAGCTTTGCAAGCAAGATGAAACAAATGGTCCATAGGATAACACTCTTCATGAATTAGTATCTCTTGAATATCACGGTTTAATCCTCCCCAAAATCTATCCATAAAATCATCTTCACTTTCTTCTAAAGAGGAATGCAACAAGGTAGTTTGTAAATCATCATAATATTTTGTTACAGTTTCACTACCTTGTTTTAAGTGTTGCAACTTCTTAATCATGTCACGAGTATAATAAGCAGGGACGAAAGTATGTCGCATGGCAAGTTTCAAATCATCCCAAGTAGTAGGTATATAATCAGGGTGTAACCGACAATATTCACTCCACCAAACCAAAGCATAACCAGTGAAAGAACCAACCGCAACCTTAACCTTTTTATGTTCATCGAAATTATGGGAAGCAAATATATTTTTTATGTCGAACTCCCATTCAATATATAAAGCAGGTTTAAAACGGCCATTAAATGGTGGTATAGATACATTAACCTGATCATGTGCATTTGGATGTTTGTGCACCTCTCGTGACGGTTGTGGTATTTGCAAAGGTGGTGGCACGTCTCCCGCGATCGACAAAGCCCATGAATTGACTCTGAATCCTGTCATGATTAGTAGAACAAGAAACAAAACCCAAAAATAATGTTCCTATAACTACTAGGATGTGGTGGTAAAACGCTCACAGTAAAGCAAATATCAATGTCTTACAAGTTCTTACCATGCAGCAGGCGGTGATCGGCAACCAGCGGTGTCAAGTAACTCCGAATATTGAGTAAAGCGATTGCCAGGGGAGCGTACGTATACACGGTGTAGAAATATGTGGAGCTGGGTTGGCTATATATGGTAGCAAAAGATTAGCAATAATCAATTCAAAGATGCAATGTTGAATAAACGCTCAACGACGGTACTGTGCTGGTCCTAGGCTAGACCGGACTAGAGACGCGAGCCTAGAACACTAATAAGGTCACGGCGTAGCACAACTAGCATCAATGAAGGATACTAAGTAGCTCTTGACAGCAAGATATAAGTGAAGATCACAACGGCAGTGAAGATAATGATGAAAAACAACTGCCAAGCAGGATATACAACAACTCTCTCTCCAACTTTCCTCTTGAAAAGTTTGATACAATTTTCTGATAAATTCTTTCAAAGAATGCTACTAACTCAAGCTTTTCAATGCAAAAAGAATCACCCAATTCCGAGTTGATATGAGGAGTCAAAGAATTCTAAAACTGGCCTGAAAAATTGGAACAAGCTGTGTTCACGAACTTCGGAGGGCAAAAAGACCTATTTAGAAGCCGATTTTGAGGTGTCAAATATTGAACTAGCTTCTACAACTATTTAGATGCGGCTCGTCACTATCTTCAATTTGAGTACTCACGGAGCCAAAACGGACTTCGTATGAGGAAGATACACCTGTTTTACTGAACAGTGCGCAAAATAGATTCCAATCCGAATTCAGGTACGAGATTGATTCTAGATAGATCCAATTTTTTTTCTTCTCTCTTTTTTTTTCTCACGCTTTTTTTTTCTTTTTCTTCTCCCTCTTTTTCTTTTTTTTCTTTCCTTTTTTCTCTCTTTTTTTTCTTTATCTTCTTTTTCTCCCTCTTTCCAAGACAAACTAGATAAGATGCAGATTCGATCTGGCGAAGATGTGAGTGACCTCAACTATGATTATGATAATAAACAGTGCGTAGCACGTGGTGGAAATTGGTGGATGGGATGGTGGACAGCGGATGGGATAATGATGCAGCGGCTGCGTGACTAATGTGAACAGAACTCGAAACTCTAAAGGAACTAGACACTAAGACCAGCAACTCCACACGGCGATGCAACCGATAATTCAATAATGCAAACAATGAAAAGAAAATTGCAAAGGCTCAGTCTGGCTAGGACAAAGGATGAATAGATCTAACTTTTGTTTTGTGGCTTTTTCTTGGACAATAGGTAAGAAAATAAATCTAATCTAGGAAAAACTGGAAATTCTCACCGAGCAACCTGAAAACTGATACCACTTGATAGAGGCGGGGGTGTCCCGATCTTTCGATGAGATTATAACTATTGATTTGGTGGAGACGACTTTGACGATCCGACTACAAACGTGCACGACGTTGCGCCTTAGCAATCGCTAAACCAACTCCGAGAGGTTATTGACCACGCTGGAGCACGATCAACCTGACCACGAAGGTCTATTCCTGCAAGCAATCGAAGAACGAGCAAGAATATGATAAAGCAATCTGAATATTGCGAATATATATGAAGTATTGATAATGGTGGGGGTCCGGAAGCGGTCTTGGTCTGGTCGTTGGACACAAACGAAGTACACGAAGTTGCAATGGCTAACTTTTAACTAAACAAATCCCAAGGGAAAAGCTACTAGATGGATCTACTTATATAGGAGCAAGGGGTGACGGCCTAGGAGGTGGGAGGACGTCCCAAGGCAGCCTAAAACTAAATCTAGGTCGTACAAGGCCAATGGGCCCAAGTGAAGGTGATGTAACACCTTTGGACTTGTAGTTTGACTCGGATTCTGCTGCAGCATCAGATTGTTTCGTCCACAACTCAACGCCCCGGAAGAATTTGAAGGTGATCCCAATTGGGCTGGAAAGTGCACGAAATCTAGTTTCCAACAAAAAAAGAATCACCCAATTCGGAGTCCGTATGAAAAACTTGTGTGTGTTTTGAGTCAGGTATGTCTGTGCAGTCCGAATCTGAATCCAGAACGTGAGAGAGTTGGACTCTATCTTCTCTTGGGCCAAAAGTGACGTGAGAGAACTTTTTGAACAGCAAATAAACATCTCTTTCTTCCTTATCTTCATATGTGGATTGTACAAATGTCCCATACACCTGCAATTAGACAAAACACAAAAGTGTGTGAAGTATTTTTGTTCTGGATAACATAAATAGATTATTGAATAGTTTGCACTAGAAATCACCTGACAAATATGCATATATGCAATATTTTTGGTCATATCCAAGGTAGTCATGTCCTCATCATATGCTAACCCTCCCTAGGAGGTGGGGGCATCCTATTTATAGTCTTAGTGCAAATGGAAGTCAAAGCGAAGGGGTACAAGGGCTCCATCCCGCAGGTGCGATCACTCAGGTGTCGGTCGTCCGGAAGGCGTCGGACGTCCGGAGGCTCGGGACAGTCCGGACGTCCGGTCGGGCTCGGGCGTCCGTAGAATCAGCTCTGTCATGGGTGCATCGGACGTCTGGAGGGGGTCGATCGTCCGGAGCTTCGTGACGGTCTGGACGTCCGGAAGTCGTCGGTCGTCTGTAGATTCGGTTCGGGCGTGCATCGGTCGGACGTCCGGTGGTTTCGGTCGTCCGTAGTTTCGGTTCGGGTGCCCAGCTGCCGGACGTCCGAAGGGCGTCGGTCGTCCGTGGCCTGGGAGTCGTCGGACGTCCGGGATTGGTCGGACGTCCGATGCCTGTAGCTTCAGCAGCATCTCTTCTTCTTCTTCAACATGCTTGGGGTCCTCGCCGTCTTGGCTCTTATATGTAGCTGTTCCGTGGCTCGCTTCCAGGCACCTAATCACACACAGAGTTTCCGAATGAGGTAGTAGCCATGTCTCGCGAGTAGGAAGAGGGAGTTCGGAGAGGAGCGAGTTCACCTTATCTTCAATAGCCTTAGCTCGGGCTCGTGTCATGGGTCCAAGTGGTGTTGAGGGAGATGTAGGCACGTCCATTGGGATGAGCGAGGGATGCTCCGCATCAGGATCTTTCTACCATTCTAAAATGTGTAGAAACAAGGAAGCATAACAATCACATATAGACATATATTGTGAAATAGTATGGCTCCTTCATGGGTGTTCTTCCAGGTCGGCTCCGACTCCGATGACCATCTATGAACTCCATCTTGTTTCTCACGCCGGGACGCCAAGCCACCAACCTGATCTCTATTATCCAACTACTACAACTAGTAATGAATTTTACATAGAGTCACAAGTCGACACGCAGGTCGTTATACCATATAATGACAGCACTTTGGCTCCTGCCGGCTGACAAACATGACACGCAGGCCACGTATAAATTACGCACATGCATCACATACATATGAGCCATACTATTCACATCAAACCTGCAAAACAAAGTTGTGCATAGAATCGCATTCTACCGGTTTGTGTGTCGGGTATGAAATACATGGCACTATGCACACGATGTTTTCGGAAATCACAGATCGCATCTGAACTCCGTTCATGCCGAATTTTCTGATCTGACCGATCATATCGATCATCGCGAATCCGATTCGGATTTACGTTTCACTGTTAACCCCGATGGCGGATGACCGACAGGTAGGGGTAGGTTGTGTCACGACCTCATCAACTCCGATCATCTGAAAACATAGCCTCTTCAATCCTCATGTGCAATTGATCTCATCAACCGTGCACATAGCCGATCTCATCAACGACAACAGATCTCATTTGCCGCCTCCACATATCTAATATGCATACGATCTGAATCCAAATCCTATAGCAGAGGCTCTGATACCACTGTTGGGATCTACGGTAGGGTGCGTCAACTGCAAATTAAAATTTCCTACGCGCAGAACAACCAAGAACATGCTACGGGGGATAGATCACAGTTCGTTACCACTAGACGCACAGTGCCGTGCAGCAGAAGTAGAGTTGAGGCAGCGCATCCACGTGGATCGTCTCCTCCTTGTCCGATCTCCCTCGAATAGCCGGTCGTCCGATCCCACATACAAGTTCGCCGGAGCGGCGCAAGTGCACCGCCTCTAACGGTATCCGCGTGTGCAGGAGGAGCACTGTGCCGTGGACTGCTAGGTCTGATCACACAGTCGGCAGCGAGTGGAGGTGGCTATTCACAACACATGCAAACCCTAGTCGCAACGCCGAAGCGATCAACCACATGAGTGTGCCGCACCTCCGCTTTATATAGGCGTCCGTCGCGGGCTCAACACTTGGGCCTCGCACGGACCCTAAAGCCCACAAGTCTACTTGGCCACAATCCGAATACAGATCGGATCACATCCGACCAGTGTCCTCGTATCCGACCTCGTAGGTTCCTTCCCTTAAGCGCGCGACCCCTTAGGTTCAAGTCGGCTTGGTTGCAGTTCGGATCACCTCCGACCTGCACGGTTGGTAGCGGCCTCTAGCAAGGCGTGTCGACCACCAAGCAAACTACGAAGCTGGTTAGATGAACCTATACAACATGTCACACTTCTGTTCCCTTTGCCTCACGATATATGTTGTCGGGCTCAAGGCGAGACTGTCATCCTTGTGCTAGCCCGACCTCTTTCTCGTTCCAGTGATACCGACCACAAACCGGATTATCTCATAATCCCTGTCGCATGGCCATGCTTATCCTGGTCGGATCACACGAGGGGCCCAGAGTATATCTCTCCTTATCGGAGGGGCAAATCCCATCTTGCTCGACCATGTCTCGCAGCATGGGACTAGACAAACCCGAAACCTACCTTTGTAACTACCCAGTCACGGAGTAGCGTGTGGTCGGCCCAAAGCAAGTCTGTCACCATCCCGCGTACATGCATCAGCTCAGGTCTTAGGACATAGAACGTATGTTGTACTAGAGACTCACAGATGACATATCGCTGCGTCTCATAGTTGGGTCTATCGAACTCGGACCTTATCTCGACTCGGATCCGACTACGTCGAATCTGACCAGACCTTTCCAAGTCCATATTATCTGGTTAGCATCCAATGCTCCATGGCTAGTGAGACCAAGCCATGGACTGTGTCATATGCTAGTCTAGTCGGCTGCGCGTCCACACAGCCCTTTCGACTAGGGACCTTTTAGGATAGTCATCATACAATGCATAGTCCCACAAACAAGTCACATACTTGCTGATATACATCATTGATAATGTCCAAGGACTATCTTTATTCATAAACAGATAGGAAATATCATCATACATGATTGCCTCTAGGGCATATCTCCAACACCGGGCCCCTTCTCCCGATGGGGCCGACTCCTTGAACTTCTCGGGGTCGCCTCCTTGGGAGGCTGGCATGGGAAGGCTGGAGAAGGTGCTGGCGGGTCGTCAAGTCGGAGTACGATGGCACCAACGCCTTCGTAGTGTATTGGCGAACCACTGCCTCATCTTCCAGCTCTTCTCCCGGCACCATCATCACCAGCCCTCTCCTAGGCGACCGCCGATATGTTTTGTTGGCGCCTTCTGCTTCTCGTACCTTGCCTAGGCACTCCTTTTGCCTTCTTGCCTTCTTGTTCTGTTTCCTGAGGAGAGGGACAAGAAAGGTATTACGGGCACCTTATCTCTTTTTAGTTTGTAAGCCTATGGGCCTTAGTTAAATTTCAAACTTGTAATCCCCTTGCTCATGTTTATGTTTCGTACGAACTATACCTGTATGGGACGTATTAATGAAAAGGGTGCTTGTCGGGTTCTTTGTGTGTGAGCGAAGCCCATACCAATGAACGAATCCTTGTTATTTTTAATATAAACATTGTCGCCCAGCAACAGGCCTTGCCGCTCCCTTACTTCATTCGACTGTACTCACACTTTTCAGTGGAGACAGGGGCGAAGTAGGGTTAGGCCCTCTGCTTGCTTCCCTGTCACCACGGCTACAACCAGATTCTGACCCAATGGGATAGTTTCTTGGGTACGGGCAAAGGGGAGCACGGTAACCTAGGAGCAAAACGAGGTTTCATACGTCCCAATTCCGTACGGAAACGCAAAACAGGGGAAGAAAGACTTATCTGGATCTACAGCCCCCGAGCAACCTTGGCTTGCCGTGGGTGGACCCTTGTATCTTTAGCCTCCGGCAATCTTGGCTTGCCGGGGCCGAAGCGCCGACTTGTTCTCTTTCTTCCATACAGCTCAGCAGAAATGCCAATGTACCCTGTGAACCAAACAGGACGAAAAGGAACAGAGAGATGCACACTCAACCTCTATGCTAGGGGTTAGTCGCCACTAAGCACTATCAATCCTAACCGAGGGAGAGACTCAACCTAGCATACATGCTATAACTTAGGGTGCCAGCGCTTCATTTATTTACGCTCAGGGTCTACGCCTGGCTTTGTACAGAGGGTTACATGCCTTGCCGGCAAGGCTTGTTCAAAAGGTGGCTTGCTGGGGGGCCTGGCAACCGCGCCTCATGGGTAAAACTTGCGAAGATGCTATATGTTCCAGGAGTTGCTCACTTGTATGGCATCTTTGGTCTCCAAGCGGACTGCGCTGGGCCTGGTGACTCGTATTACCCAATAAGGGCCTTCCCACTTTGGTGTCAACTTATTGGAATTCTTGGCCGATTGAACGTGCCGAAGAACAAGGTCGCCTTCCTCAAAGCTTCGGGCATGAACCTTGCGGCTATGGTAGTGGCGCAAGGCTTGCTGGTAGCATGCTACTCTCACAACCACCCGAAGACGATCTTCCTCGAGGAGCGTCGCGTCATCTTGCCGCAATCGCTCTTGCTCAAGCTCATCATAAGAGAGCACTCGAGGTGACCCGTATATGAGTTCCATGGGGAGAACTGCTTCTGCCCCGTATACCAGGGCAAAGGGCGTCTGGCCGGTGGCTTGATTTGGCGTCATTCTGATCAACCAAAGAACCACCGGCAACTCATCAATCCAGCGCCTTCCGCTCTTGTGCGGCCTGTCAAAAGTCTTTGTCCTCAGGCCTCGCAATACTTCAGCATTTGCCCTCTTCGCTTGGCCGTTGCTCCGTGGGTGAGCCACGGAAGCAAAATAGACCTTGCTGTCGAGGTCCTGAATGTATTGCATGAATATGTGGCTTGTGAACTGCGTGTCATTGTCGGTGATGACCCAGTTGGGCACACCAAAACGACAGACTAGCCCCTTGAAGAATTTGACGGCTGACTGCGGTGTGACCTTCCATACTGCTTCCACCTCTGGCCACTTTGTGAGCTTGTCGATTGCAACGTACAAGTACTCAAAGCCCCCGGCGGCGCGGGGGAAGGGGCCTAGTGTGTCGAGCCCCTAGACCGAGAATGGCCAGGAGAGAGGGATTGTTTGAAGGGCTTGAGCTGGCTGATGAAGGTTCTATGAATGGAACTGGCACGCTTCACACTTGGTTACTAGTGTCGTCACATCCTAGAGGGCAGTGAGCCAGAAGAAACCTTACCGGAAAGCCTTGCTGACAAGGGCCCTTGACCCTATGTGGGAGCCACATATACCTCCATGTATCTCCGCCAACAGCTCCAGTCCTTCCTCCCGGGGAATGCACTTCAATTTCACTCCATCGGATCTTTTTCTGTATAGAACGTTGTCAACAAACTGGTACAGGGCAGACCGACGGGCTACTTTCTCTGCTTCTCCCTGCTCCTCAGGAAGCTCCCCTGTTTGGAGGAATTGGATGGTATGTGATAGAGGCAAAGGTGTCCCTTCTTTCGATGAGATGATGGATATCGCTTTGGTGGAAGTCGACTTTGACTATCCGACTACGAACGTGCGAGGACATCGCGCCTTAGCAATCGCTAAACCAACTCCGAGAGGTTATTGACCACGCCGGAGGACGATCAACCTGACCACGAGGGTATGTTTCCTGCGAGCAAACGAAGAACAAGCAAGAAACTGAGATTGCAATCTGGATGTTGCGAATATAAGATGAAAGCTTTATTGATCAAGGTGGGGTTCTGCGACGCCTTTGTCTAGTCGTTGAACACAAACGAAGTACGCGAAGTTGCAGCTAGGGCGAACTTTTAATCTAAACAAAACCCAAAGTCTAAACGATTCCCTAAGGGCTGTATATATGGAGGAAGAGGGGGGAATTTCGTGGCCCTTGGTGGAGGGGTCCGAAATCAACCCTATCTCTTGTTTCCCCACACATATGGACTCTAAAAAGTATTTCGAAATTACATGGGCCTGGCCCAATAATAACGTGATGCAGCACCTATAATAGCCCCTGGACGAAATTTATGAAGTGACATATTGTATATTTCGTCCAAGGCTTCATGCACCCATTATGGTGGCTTCAAAGTCCTGAAATCGTCACTTGTAACTCCGTTCTTGTTCCCCTTGCACATGCCATCATCTCCATGCTTGTTCTTGCTCCAATGTTCATCCTTCTCCAAGCTAGGCCCTTCATTTGTAAGCAAAACAAGCAGCATCATATTCTCATGAACATTGGAATCATGACCAAGAAACGAAAATACCTGGTAATTTAGTTGGCGTGCGCGAGCTCTAGTAATTGGTCCAGTATGTATAGCAGCAGGGGCTGTGGATGTAACAATTGTATTCTCATCATCCTCCCCTTCTTCAAATGAAGTCGTCCTCGACGGAAGTTCATCTTCCTCACCCAAATAAGGCTTCAAATCTGCAATGTTAAAAGTGGGACTAACCCCAAAATCTGCAGGCAGCTCAAGTTTATATGCATTATCATTTATTTTCTCCAACACCTTAAAGGGACCATCAGCACGTGGCATTAGCTTTGATTTGCGCAAATTAGGAAATCTATTCTTACGCAAATGTGACCAAACAAGATCTCCAGGTGCAAACACAACATGTTTTCTACCCTTATCTGCAGCAAGTTTATATTTAGCATTCATACGCTCAATGTTTTCCTTAGTTAACTCATGCATTTTTTAAATCAATTCAGCATGTTGTTTAGCATCAAAATTAACCTTCTCCGAAGATGGAAGAGGCAACAAATCAATAGGTGCACGAGGTAGGAAACCATACACAACTTTAAAAAGGCACATCTTAGTAGTAGAATGCAATGAATGATTATAAGCAAATTCAATATGAGGCAAGCATTCCTCCCACATTTTCTTATTATTCTTCAAAACAGCCCTAAGCATAGTAGACAATGTTCTATTGACTACTTCAGTTTGTCCATCAATTTGGGGGTGACAAGTAGTACTAAAAAGCAGTTTAGTCCCCAACTTAGCCCATAAACATCTCCAAAAGTGGCTAAGAAATTTAGTATCACGATCTGAAACAATAGTATTTGGCACACCATGCAAGCGAATAATTTTAGGAAAGAACAAATCAGCAACATTAATAGCATCATCGCTTTTATAACATGGTATAAAGTGTGCCATTTTCGAGAATCTATCCACGACAACAAATATGCTATCCCTCCCCTTCTTTGTTCGAGGTAAACCTAAAACAAAGTCCATAGATATATCCTCCCAAGGAACACTAGGTACAGGCAAAGGCATATATAAACCATGAGGATTGAGTCGTGACTTAGCTTTTTGACATGTAGTGCAGCGAGCAATAAAACGCTCCACATCCCGTCTCATCTTTGGCCAAAAGAAATGTGTAGCAAGTACGTCCTCCGTCTTCTTCACGCCAAAGTGTCCCATTAATCCTCCTCCATGCGCCTCCTGCAATAACAAAAGACAAATAGAGCTAGCTGGAATGCATAGCTTGTTAGCATGAAACACAAATCCATCGTTAACGACGAACTTGTTCCACATTCTTCCTTCTTTACAATTCTGCATTACATCTTTAAAATTAGCATCATGCACATATTGATCTTTGATGGTCTCCAAACCAAATATTTTGAAGTCAAGTTGTGAAAGCATAGTATAGCGACGAGACAATGCATCAACAATAACATTTACTTTTCCCTTCTTGTGTTTAATGACATAAGGGAAAGTCTCAATGAACTCAATCCATTTAGCATGTCTACGATTCAGTTTAGCTTGACTTTTAATATGTTTCAAAGATTCATGATCAGAATGTATAACAAATTCTTTGGGCCATAAATAATGTTGCCATTTTTCTAAAGTCCGAACAAGAGCATATAATTCTTTATCATAAGTAGAATAATTCAGACTAGGCCCACTCAATTTTTCAGAAAAATATGCAACAGGTTTGCCATCTTGTAATAACACACCTCCTAATCCAATTCCACTAGCATCATATTCAAGCTCAATAGTCTTATTAAAATCAGGAAGTTGGAGTAAAGGAGCATGTGTCAACTTATCTTTCAATACCGTGAAGGCTTCTTCCTGGCGGTACCCCAAAGAAAAGGCACATCTTTCTTTGTAAGCTCATTGAGAGGTGCAGCAATGGTGCTGAAATCTCTCACAAAACTCCTATAGAATCCAGCGAGGCCAAGAAAACTCCTCACTTGTGTGACCATTTTGGGTTGTGGCCAACTCTCAATAGCGTGAATCTTGGCTTTATCAACTTCAATTCCCTGTGGAGTAACAACATAGCCAAGAAAAGATACTCGGTCGGTGCAAAAGGTGCACTTCCCAATGTTACCAAACAAACGTGCATCACATAGAGCAATAAAAACAACACGTAAATGTTCCAAATGTTCTTCCAAAGATCTGCTATAAATCAATATGTCATCAAAGTAAACTACCACAAATCGTCCAATGAAAGAACGTAAAACTTCGTTCATTAATCTCATGAAAGTACTAGGTGCATTAGTTAACCCAAAAGGCATGACTAACCATTCATATAATCCAAACTTACTTTTAAATGCTGTTTTCCATTCATCTCCCAATTTCATACAAATTTGATGGTATCCACTACGCAAATCAACTTTGGAGAATATTGTAGAGCCACTCAATTCATCAAGCATATCATCTAGCCTAGGAATAGGATGACGATAACGAATAGTAATATTATTAATGCCTCTACAATCAACAGACATACGTGATGTACCATCCTTTTTCGGCACTAGAAAATAGGAACAGCACAAGGACTAAGGGATTCGCGTATATAACCTTTGTCGAGCAGCTCTTGTACTTGACGCATAATCTCCTTCGTCTCCTCTAGATTGGTACGGTATGGCGCATGGTTTGGCAGTGAAGCACCGAGAATTAAGTGATGCGGAGCATCCTTCGGTCATCCCCATGGACCTTCCGTCGGCTCACCAAGAACCAAGAGGAGCCATGACACGAGCCCGAGCTAAGGCTATTGAAGATAAGGTGAACTCGCTCCTCTCCGAACTTTCTCTTCCTACTCACGAGACATGGCTACTATCTCATTCGGAAACTCTGTGTGTGATCAGGTGCCTGGAAGCGAGCCACGGAACAGCTACATACAAGAGCCAAGACGGCGAGGACCCCAAGCATGATGGACAAGAAGAAGAGCTTCCGTGGAAGCTACAGGCATCGGACGATCGACCCAGTCCAGACGTCCGATGAGTGCCAGGACACGGACGATCGAGCTTTCCAGACGTCCGGTACTTCTCCACCCGAACCAAATCTATGGACGTCTGAAGCGAACCGGACAACCGGACGACATGCAACCGAGACGAATCTACGGACGACCGACGACCTCCGGACGTCCGGACAGTCATGAAGCTCCGGACGACCGACCCTCTCCGGACGTCCGACCCTCTCCGGACGTCCGACGCGCCCACGACAGAGCTGAATCTACGGACTTCCGAGCACGTCCGGACGTTCGGACTGTCCCGAGCCTCCGGACGTCCGACGCCTTCCGGACGTCCGGCACCTGAGTGACCGCACCTGCGGGCTGGAGCCCTTGTATCCCTTCGCTTTGACTTCCATTTGCACTATGACTATAAATAGGTTGCCCCCACCTCCTAGTTAGGGTTAGCATTGGTTTAGCTCATATTTTGTGTGAGAGCCTTGCTCATCCACTTGGTTACTTCTCCTCGGAGCTCACGACCTCTTCGGAGAAGATCCCGCAAGCGGATTCAAGACCCCTTTCTAGGGAAGACTATCAAGACCTCCATACGGAGAAGAACGGTTCCTTTGTATCCTTACCTTTGTTGATTGTGGATCATATGTTACTCTATGTTGTCGGTGATCTAGCACTCGTGTGATTGATTCTATGTCGGTTTAGTGTTTTCTCTTGTTCTCCCCGTGTTTCCCCTTGAGTTCTTCCACGTGTTCTTCGTGATTCCCTGTAGGATCCACTCCAAACGTGAAAGATCATCCACATAGGGTTCCACCCTACATCATTAAGTCAATCTGATGCTCAATCCCTCGAATAGGCGGTAATCCCGGTGGCACGTCTTGTGGAAAGATGTCAGCGAACTCCTGCAAAATGTTTGTGACAGCAGGAGGCAAAGAGGAAGGCACATCCTCGAATGAAAATAATGCCTCTTTGCAGACAAAAGCATAGCAAACAGATTTGCTGAAATCTAGCTCATCAATATCAGATTTGGTGGCAAATAAACATGCACTTTTCAATTTAATTTCAGAAGCAACACTAGATGGTTTATTATTAGGCTTCATTTGTTGCTCAAATTCTTTTGCCACAATCTGATTTTCACTCTTATTCTTCTCCTGTTTTGCTTTATTAGCTCTATTAATATCATCTTTCAAAATAGAATCATGAGTCATAGGAAGCAAAGTAATATTTTTATCCTTATGAACAAGAGTATACTGATTGTTTCTACCATGGTGTACAGAATTTTTATCAAATTGCCATGCTGTACCAAGTAATAAGAACATGCTTGCATAGGTACCACATCACAATCAACATAATCAGCATATGTAGAGATACTAAAATGCACACGAACAGTATGTTTTACCTTAAGCTTGCCGCTGTTGTTGAACCATTGGATGTAGTAAGGATGTGGATGTGGTCTTGTGGTGAGAGAAAGCTTCTCCAGCATCTCCATGCTAGCCAAGTTGTTGCAGCTCCCTCCGTCTATGATGACGCGCACAGAACGTTCCTTCACAACTCCCTTGGTATGGAACAAATTGTGCCTCTGATTTTGCTCAGCTTGTGTGACCTGCACACTCAAAACACGTTGAGCAACTAAGCATTCATACCTGTCGGCGTCTTTAGGAGCCATGTATTGCATCTCATGATCAGAATCATCTCCACCATGTTCTTCACGTGTAATAAGAGCCAAAGTCTCCTCATCATAGTCACTAGCGGACTCATACCCACCATCCTCGGTAGCAATCATCACACGCTGAGATTTGCATTCTCTCGCATAATGACATCTTCCCTTACAACGATGACAAATAATATCACTTGTGTGCCCTGTTGATGCCATGGAAGAAGAAGAACTCTGTGCAGGCCCGGCAGGTGCGCTCCTGGCAGATGATGGTGGTTGTGCATGTTGTCTTGTATCACGGCTGGAGGTGGCACCTGATGGAGGTGCTGGTGCAGTTGAAGTAGAAGATGCACGCGGTATCCATGATGAAGGTCGGCCTGCAGAAAAGTTAGGTCGCGCCAATGCTTGTCGATCCTGCACTTCACGTTCAGCTTTACAAGCAAGATGGAATAAACGAGTGATATTAGTATACTCCTTATAGTCTAGAATGGTCTGAATCTCTCTATATAATCGACCCAGAAAACGTGCAAGCATAGCTTCATTCTCCTCAACAATACCACATCTAATCATGCCAGTTTGTAATTCCTGATAATATTCTTCTACAGAATTTTTCCCTTGTCTTAAGCGCTGCAATTTTTGAAGCAATTCACGTTGATAATATGGTGGAACCCAACGAGTACGCATAGCAGTTTTCAAAGCAGCCCAAGTAGTTGGAATAGGATATAATCTACAATGTTCAGACCACCATACACATGCAAAACTAGTGAAAGCACAAACAGCAGCGGCAACCCGTCTCTCCTCGGGATATTGTAAACATGTAAATCGTTGTTCAGTTTCTAACTCCCAAGTAAGATATATATCAAGAACATATCTACCCTCAAATGGTGGAATATTCAATTTCAGTTTAGGAAGATGGTCATGATCTCGTACCTGAGGGAGAGCCATACCATTGTGATTATATGCATGTGGATGACCTGGTGGTTGTGGTGCAGGTGGTTGCACGTAGTTCTGATTTTGGTCAACCTCATCCTCGTCATCTCCCACATAATCATCCTCCTCCCCATCAGCAGCAGGAGCCACAGAAGTATCAACAGCAGCACCAACAGTTTGGCCAAACGCAAGAGGTACACGGCTCGCTCGGCGGAGGGCTGTTTCGCGATGTGGAGGTAGTCGTTGTTGTTGTTGTTGGAGAGGTGCGTTAGGTGCAGCGGGTGGTGGTGGTGGAAGACGCGCGAGCAATTCATTAAACTTGTTATCGAGCTTTGTTTCGAACATCTTCTTAATGCCATCTATCTTCTCCATGGCCTAATCAAATCTGTTTAGCACATCTTGCACCTGTCCACTCATCATTTGCTGAAATTTATCATGCAAATCCTTATTCGTCATGTTCTCCCAGTCAGTCTCGTCGGCTTGTGATCCTGGCATGGTTAGCAGCAATAGGAACACACAAGAATATGATCCTACAGACTACTAACAAGAGGTGGTGGTGGGTGTGACAAATCCGTCAAGCAAATCTCAAATTCTTACCAGTTCTTACCCAGCAGCAGGCGGTGATCGGCAACCGTTGTTGTCAAAACTCTCAAAGCTTGGATAGAGCGATTAGCAGGGAGAGTCGAATGCACGACGTAGATGTATGTGGAGCCGGGAAGGCTTATAATATGGTAGCAAAAAGGGTCAGCAATAATCAATTCAGAGATGCAAAGTTGAATAAACGCTCAATGACGGTACTGTGTTGGTCCTAGGCTAGACTGTGCTAGAGACGCGAGTCTAGAACACTAACAAAATCACGACGCTGCACAGAAAACAAGGGAGAAGCACACTCTGAATTTTTTTAGTATTTTTTTTTGCGCTCCTTTTTTTGCGCTCCTTTTTTTCGAAAGTCACTATAATGGCGAGTGTCTCAAAACTCTTCCCATGTCAAGATAACAGGATAGGCACGAAATTTTTTCGACCAATTTTTTTTTTCGACTGCCCGGACCCAAAAACTGGAAACGGGTCAAAAAAACTTTCTATAACGGCGACTGTCTCAATATGCTTAGAAACACCTAAAATAGGATAGCTAGAAATTTTTTTGTCAAGTGCGTTTTTGGAAATTTTTGGGCCTAAACGGAGTGTGGTTTCCGGACTCTTTTTTTCCCGAAACCTACTCAGGCAAGGAAACACGAATCGGAAATTAGATGGATCCCGAAAACAAACCTAATATGAAAGGAACTCGGATTGGTGGTGGATATATGGTGGTGGTATATGGCAGCGGTGGTGGTATATGGCAGCGATGGTGGTAGCTGTGGTAGTATATGGATATGGATCGGTGGTGGTATATGGATACAGATTGGTGGTGGTATATGGATACGGATTCGGAGCGGTGGTAGTAGATGGCAGGGGCGATGATGATGGTGCGTTGGCGGCATCACAACTTATGACCAGAACTCAAAACTCTAAAAGACTAGACGCTAAGACCAGCAACGAGACACGACGATGCAACCGAAAATTCAACAAAGCAAAACCCTAAAAAGATTATGCAAAGGCTCAGATTGGTTCGGATATGATGAACTAACCCTATTTTTTTGTGGCTTTTTCGTGGACTGTAGGTATGAAGAACAAACTCGATGTAAACTACGAAAAACTGTAAAATCTCATCGAGCAACCTGGAAATCTGATACCACTTGATAGAGGCAAAGGTGTCCCGTCTTTCGATTAGATGGTGGCTTTCGTTTTGGTGGAAGTTGACTTTGATGATCCGACTACGAACGTGCGAGGACGTCGCGCCTTAGCAATCGCTAAACCAACTCCGAGAGGTTATTGACCACGCTGGAGCACGATCAACCTGACCACGAAGGTCTATTTCCTGCAGGCAAATGAAGAACAAGCAAGAAACTAAGATTGCAATCTGGATACTGCGAATATAAGAGGAAAGCTTTATTGATCAAGGTGGGGTTCTATGACGCCTTTGTCTGGTTGTTGAACACAAATGAAGTACGCGAAGTTGCAGCTATGGCGAACTTTAGTCTAAACAAAAACCAAAGTCTAAACGGTGTCCTAAGGGATGTATATATGGAGGAAGAAGGGGGGGGGGGATTTCGTGGCCCTTGGTGGAGGGGTCCGAAATCAACCCTATCTCTTGTTTCCCCACACATACGGACTCTAAAAATAGCCTCTACTTATGTATTTCGAAATTACATGGGCCTGGCCCAATAATAAGGTGACGCAGCACCTAGAATAGCCTCGGGACGAAATTTATGAAGTGGCATCTTGTATATTTCGTCCAAGGCTTCATGCTCCCATTATGGTAGCTTCAAAGTCCTGAAATCGTCACTTGTAACTCCGTTCTTGTTCCCCTTGCGCATGCCTTCTTCTCCATGCTTATTCTTGCTCCAATGTTCATCCTTCTCCAAGCTAGGCCCTTCATTTGTAAGCAAAACAAATGTATCCAATTTAGGCAGCATCATATTCTCATGAACATTAGAATCATTACCAAGAAACGGAAGTACCTGATAATTTAATTGGCGTGCGCGAGCTCTAGTAATTGGTCCAGTATATGTAGCAGTAGGGGCTGTGGGTGTAACAATGGTATTGATATCCTCATCAACTTGTCGGCAGTTTTGGAGGTCATGACCGCTGGTGCGGTGGATCTTGCAATACTGCTTGTCGGAGCTTCCTGGCTTGTCGGCAGCCGCCAAGGCCCGGCAAGCGGCACACCCAGCAACTTCCTTGCCGGGGTCGCTCGCCTTGGGCTTCTTGGCAGTGCCGGTGTCATCGGATCCCTTGACGGCAAGCATAGCCTTGCCCTTGAGCTTTCTGTTACAACACCGACCCTTCTTCGTCGGGGCGGCGGTATCGTCGTCTGTGGAGTCGGTTTCCGCACCGGCATCCTCGCGGGGTACTTCCATCCCTCTTTAGCTCGAGCGCACCTATCAGCCAGAACGTAAAGTTCGGCCACATCTTTGACCTTGTTCATCGCCAGCTCTTCACGCATCTTGCAGTTATGCACATTCTGATGGAATGCGCTGATCACAGCAGCGGGATGAACGTCTGGGATGTGGTACTGGACCCGGCTGAACCTCTGGATGTACTTGCGCGGGTTTTCCCCGCCTTCTGGGGGATGATATGCAGATTGTTTGCCTAGCCATGAGCTTGATGGCCTCCAGTGAAGGCACCAACAAACTCATGACACAGGTCCGACCAGGAGGAAATGGAGTCCGCTGGCATGTGCATCAACCATGACATGACGTTGGGCTTAAGCGCCAATAGGAAGTAATTGGCAAGCACCTTGTCGTCGCGGGCTCCAGCAGCTTGCATCGCGATGGTGTAGATGCTGAGGAATTCCGATGGGTGAGTCTTGCCGTTGTACTTCTCGCCAACGTCGGGCTTGAATGTGCGGTGGGAGGGCCATTGGGACTGTCGCAACTCATGGGTAAAGGTTGGGCAACCCACCTCGTAAGGTAGGCCACCGTAACCTCCCGGTGCTGGGTGGTCCATTGTGGGCCATGCTCGCCTATCTGACTGGTGGAGCGCATCACGTCGGCGCTCGATGGTGGTTCGAGCGTCTTCAAGGGCTCGCTCCCGAAGAACTTGGCGCTGATCGCGGTAGGTCCATGGGTCGGATGACGCTATGGAAATGTTATCATAAGCGTCATCACGACGGATCGACACCCGCGGTAGCTGGTGTGGGGGAGGAGAGTGCACCGTTGCCGCATCACCCTCGGCGCTTCCACCGCTGGCATGCGGTGGCTCGACGGAGCAGCAGCCTACGGGCCCCACTGGTCGCGGCTCATCTTTGTTGGCGATGCCGATGAGGCTTCGGACGGTGGCTCCCCACTCGTCGAGCTTCTCTGCAGCAGGAGGAAAGTCAAGGAGCAGCCAAAGCTTCTGCTGGCATGGGCGGTGGCAAGAGCTGCGTGGACCGTGACGCACTTCGATATCTAACTACGTTAGAAGGAGCTCTATCGCGACTCCATGGTGGTACGCCATTTTTGCTAGTACATCGGCGTGCATGCTGACCTCCTTCGTCCTGTGAAGGGTGCACTGGACTCTTCCTAGGTCGGTGCCCGGGGTCACCAGCGTGGCGACGCTGCTCATCGCGCATGACTTGGGAAGAGCGCATCATGGGCGCTGGTGCGGGCGTCTAGGAGGTCACTGCGCCACCGGTGGGTGGCATGGCGCTGCCCCTGGAGGGCCCATTGCCGCCTGCGGGGGGGCCAACTCCGTCTATGGAATTTGTGATGTGCGACCCGTCGTCTTGCGCACGAACGACGCCGCTCGCCAGGTCTGGACTGCCAGGGTGATGTGGGTGTTTGCGGGTCGTGCCTCGGGTTCTGTCCGTGACCAGCCCGCTACTAGCCCGCACCGGCATGGGCAGTCCGGCTCCGGATGAGCCGATTGCCGTCTTCGTCTTCCTCTTGGGAGCCATGGTGATGAAGAACTGCTAGACTAGCTGCTAGACCAGATTTTCCCAACTGCGCCCCTACCTGGCGCGCCAAAGATGTCAGTGGGACGACACCTATGGGATAGACGGGATCCCTACTGTGGTCGGTGGGCACGGGGTTGTGAGAAGAGCGGGTCTAAGAGCCAGCACAAAGGTCGTTTACCCAGGTTCGGGCCGTGGGGATCGCGTAATACCCTAGTCCTGCTTTGGTGTGTATTTCAGTGTTCTTGAGCTAGCTATCGAGCGTGACTTTCTCAAAGAGCCGAATCCCTCTCCAGTACGCCTCAGGCCTCCTTTTATAGTCGAAGGAGGTGCCACAGCGGCACACAGGAGGTGGAAAGGGTACAGTATACAAGCTTAATGCTTGTTATTACGGGACAAGACGCATTAAATGCGACCCTGAGGTGTCCCTTTTGATACGGGGCTAACCCGGTGTAGGCCGATCTTTCACGTTTGGAGTGGGATCCCTCGAAGAACGCGATGAACATGGGGAAGAACGGGGAGAAATCACAAGGTGAAACACTCAAGAACAAGTCCAAATCACACATCCACTAGACAGTCAAACACACAAGATCACAAGGTAGAAGAACAACAAAGAGAAAGATACAAGGTAGAGTTCATCCCAAATCCTATGAAGGAGATGAGGGCTTGAATCCTAGAAGGATCTTCCCAAGAAGGGGGTCTTGAATCCCGCGGGATCTTCTCACACGGAGGTCTTGAACTCCATGGGAGTGGTAGTCTCTCTCTCTCTCTCTCAAGAGTAGAGGTAGGAGCAAAGCTCACCTAAGAATGAGCTATCATATTTGCTAACCCGAGAAAGGATACAAGGCCTAAGGCCCGGCTGCGCACAGGCAGTGTCGGACGTCCGGTCGGGGTCGGACGTCCGGTCGCTCGCGGGGGTCCGGACGTCCGGAGGGCGTCGGACATCCGACGTTTTGGCTCTGGACAGGTAGTGTCGGTCGTCCGGTCGGCGTCAGTCGTCCGGTCCCTGGTACTTGTCGGACGTCCGGAGGTCGTCGGTCATCCGGCCGCTATAGAGTGTCAGACGTCCGGTGGCACATCGGTCGTCCGGTCGCTGTAGACGCCGCAGCTCCGTATTCTTCCGTCTTCTCTTCCATGCCTCCCTCGCGGATGGTGTAGTTACTCCTTGGCGCTTGCACTCCTCCTCAACATCCGTGAAGCTCCGACAATACCTATGCATGCACACGGGAGAAGTGTCAAGTAGTACACCATCCTCGAAGGGGTCAAGTGAGCTCATGTAAAGGAGAAGATTCACCTTTGTGTATGAGAAGTAGAGCTCGCACGTGTCACTTGCCAAATGGACACTTGACATGGTGATGACCGTAGGATGCTCCGCATCATCCCCTCCCCTTGGAAAAGATCCGACCTCAGATCGAAAACCAAATCACCATGGGAACGAGATGGCGGTGTCGTGTCGAAGTGGTCGATCACCAAGCACTCATCGTCTAGCAGCTCGAAATGGGCACTCTCCAATGCTGCACCGTCTTGTGATTCCTTCAAAAGGAGCAAATAGAACAAACACTTGGAAAAATAAATGTGGTTAGCGTTAGTGCAAAACCAAGAATTCAAGAGGTGATTCACCAAACAAGTGTCGTCATCAAGCATAGCATAGGGTGTGACAAAGGATTGTGACATGGCATGTAAGCATATGAATCGAGCACAAGCAAAGATATCATCGGGACAAGTATGCAAATGTGAGGTAGAGATGCAAATATGTGTGACAAGATAACAAGCATCTACCTCGAGGTCATAGAAAGTGTTCACAAATTGCTCAATGCAAGGTCTATGGCAGGCATAAGAATCATTCACAACACCAAATAAAATGAAGTGTCTAAACACATGGGTTAATTGCAAGACAATCCAACCATAATGTGCATAGGGTGTAGTGAATATAGTGTGGCACTCAACACAATAGAAAGAGCAAGTGTTCATCATGTGTGAGGCAATCAAGTGAATCATGTGACAAGCAAAGGGACATGGCATATGTGAAGAAATGATATTGGTGCAACCAACCATATGATAGTAGGAACACAAGGTATATATGTCATGAAGCATGGAAATGTGGCAATCATAGGTGAAAGCAATATCTCAAACATGTGTGTAAATGGTGCAAGCAACACATGAAGTATGATCCACAATATCCAATCTCAAGAAGGATGTCACCTTGAAAGTGTGTCCTTGTGCATTCTTCACAATGCCGAAGTGGAAGCAAATACAGTGTAGAAGCGAGTCGTGGTAGAATGTATGAGGCTCGCTCCCAAGAGCTCGAATGGTCAACTCACATGAAGTGGAAGTCGACACAAAGTCCAAGTATTCTACACATGCACAAAACAAAACAAAGAAAGTATGCGCATGGTAGACAAACACATCATCCATCGTGATGGTTCTCATCTTTTGCACAAAACCATTAGAAGCACAAGTGCATGAATAATATGATGCAACAATGGCAATATTCATGGCACTAGGTATATGGTGCAAAGAGGTAAGCCAAGCATGCTTCACAAGGATTACATCAAAATCTCCAAATATATGCGAGAATGCTATGGGGGCAATCTCATGAGCAAGAAGGGAATTGATAGAGGCAAAGGTGTCCCGTCTTTCGATGAGATGATGGATATCGCTTTGGTGGAAGTCGACTTTGACGATCTGACTACGAACGTGCGAGGACGTCGCGCCTTAGCAATCGCTAAACCAACTCCGAGAGGTTATTGACCACGCCGGAGCACGATCTACCTGACCACGAGGGTCTGTTTCCTGCGAGCAAACGAAGAACAAGCAAGAAACTAAGATTGCAATCTGGATATTGCGAATATAAGATGAAAGCTTTATTGATCAAGGTGGGGTTCTGTGACGCCTTTGTCGGGTCGTTGAACACAAACGAAGAACGCGAAGTTGCAGCTATGGCGAACTTTTAATCTAAACAAAACCCCCAAAGTCTAAACGATGCCCTAAGGGCTGTATATATGGAGGAAGAGGGGGGAATTTCGTGGCCCTTGGTGGAGGGGTCCGAAATCAACCCTATCTCTTGTTTCCCCACACATACGGACTCTAAAAATAGCCTATACTTATGTATTTCGAAATTACATGGGCCTGGCCCAATAATAAGGTGACGCAGCACCTAAAATAGCCTCGGGACGAAATTTATGAAGTGGCATCTTGTATATTTCGTCCATGGCTTCATGCACCCATTATGGTGGCTTCAAAGTCATGAAATCATCACTTGTAACTCCGTTCTTGTTCCCCTTGCGCATGGCATCATCTCCATGCTTGTTCTTGCTCCAATGTTCATCCTTCTCTAAGCTAGGCCCTTCATTTGTAAGCAAAACAAATGTATCCAATTTAGGCAGCATCATATTCTCATGAACATTAGAATCATTACCAAGAAACGAAAGTACCTGGTAATTTAGTTGGCGTGCGCGAGCTCTAGTAATTGGTCCAGTATGTATAGCAGCAGGGCCTGTGGGTGTAACAATGGTATTGATGTCCTCATCATCCTCCCCTTCTTGAAATGAAGTCGTCCTCGACGGAAACTCATCTTCCTCACCCAAATAAGGCTTCAAATCTGCAATGTTAAAAGTGGGACTAATCCCAAAATCTGCAGGCAGCTCAAGTTTATATGCATTATCATTTATTTTCTCTAACACCTTAAAGGGACCATCAGCACGTGGCATTAGCTTTGATTTACGCAAATTAGGAAATCTATCCTTACGCAAATGTAACCAAACAAGATCTCCAGGTGCAAACACAACATGTTTTCTACCCTTATCTCCAGCAAGTTTATATTTAGCATTCATACGCTCAATGTTTTCCTTAGTTAACTCATGCATTTTTAAAATCAATTCAGCACGTTGTTTAGCATCAAAATTAACCTTCTCCGAAGATGGAAGAGGCAACAAATCAATAGGTGCACGAGGTAGGAAACCATACACAACTTCAAAAGGGCACATCTTAGTAGTAGAATGCAATGAACGATTATAAGCAAATTCAATATGAGGCAAGTATTCCTCCCACATTTTCTTATTATTCTTCAAAACAGCCCTAAGCATAGTAGACAACGTTCTATTGACTACTTCAGTTTGTCCATCAGTTTGGGGGTGACAAGTAGTACTAAAAAGCAGTTTAGTCCCCAACTTAGCCCATAAACATCTCCAAAAGTGGCTAAGAAATTTAATTATCACGATCTGAAACAATAGTATTTGGCACACCATGCAAGCGAATAATTTCATGAAAGAACAAATCAGCAACATTAACAGCATCATCGCTTTTATGACATGGTATAAAGTGTGCCATTTTCAAGAATATATCCACGACAACAAATATGCTATCCCTCCCCTTCTTTGTTCGAGGTAAACCTAAAACAAAATCCATAGATATATCCTCCCAAGGAACACTAGGTACAGGCAAAGGCATATATAAACCATGAGGATTGAGTCGTGACTTAGCTTTTTGACATGTAGTGCATCGAGCAATAAAACGCTCAATATCCCGTCTCATCTTTGGCCAAAAGAAATGTGTAGCAAGTACGTCCTCCGTCTTCTTCACGCCAAAGTGTCCCATTAATCCTCCTCCATGCGCCTCCTGCAACAACAAAAGACGAACGAAGCTAGCTGGAATGCATAGCTTGTTAGCACGAAACACAAATCCATCGTTAACGACGAACTTGTTCCACATTCTTCCGTCTTTACAATTCTGCATTACATCTTTAAAATCAGCATCATGCACATATTGATCTTTGATGGTCTCCAAACCAAATATTTTGAAGTCAAGTTGTGAAAGCATAGTATAGCGGCGAGACAATGCATCATCAATAACATTTTCTTTTCCCTTCTTGTGTTTAATGACATAAGGAAAAGTCTCAATGAATTCAACCCATTTAGCATGTCTACGATTCAGTTTAGCTTGACTTTTAATATGTTTCAAAGATTCATGATCAGAATGTATAACAAATTCTTTGGGCCATAAATAATGTTGCCATGTTTCTAAAGTCCGAACTAGAGCATATAATTCTTTATCATAAGTAGAATAATTCAGACTAGGCCCACTCAATTTTTCAGAAAAGTATGCAACAGGTTTGCCATCTTGTAATAACACACCTCCTAATCCAATTCCACTACCATCACATTCAAGGTCAAAAGTCTTATTAAAATCAGGAAGTTGGAGTAAAGGAGCATGTGTCAACTTATCTTTCAATACCGTGAAGGCTTCTTCCTGTGCGGTTGATGAGGACATGACTACCTTGGATATGACCAAAAATATTGCATATATGCATATTTGTCAGGTGATTTCTAGTGCAAACTATTCAATAATCTATTTATGTTATCCAGAACAAAAATACTTCACACACTTTTGTGTTTTGTTTAATTGCAGGTGTATGGGACATTTGTACAATCCACATATGAAGATAAGGAAGAAAGAGATGTTTATTTGCTGTCCAAAAAGTTCTCTCACGTCATTTTTGGCCCAAGAGAAGATAGAGTCCAAGTCTTTCACGTTCTGTATTCAGATTCGGACTGCACAGACACACCTGACTCAAAACGCACACAAGTTTTTCATACGGACTCCGAATTGGGTGATTCTTTTTTTGTTGGAAACTAGATTGCGTGCACTTTCCAACCCAATGGGAATCACCTTCAAATTCGTCCGGAGCGTTGAGTTGTGGCGAAATAATCTGATGCTGCAGCAGAATCAGAGTCAAACTACAAGTCCAAAGGTGTTACATCACCTCCACTTGGGCCCATTGGCCTTGTACGACCTAGATTTAGTTTTAGGCTGCCTTGGGACGTCCTCCCACCTCCTTGGCTGCCACCCCTTGCTCCTATATAAGTAGATCCATCTAGTAGCTTTTCCTTGGGTTTTGTTTAGATTAAAAGTTCGCCATAGTTGCAACTTCGCGTACTTCGTTTGTGTTCAACGACCAGACAAAGGCGTCACAGAACCCCACCTTGATCAATAAAGCTTTCATCTTATATTCGCAATATCCAGATTGCAATCTTAGTTTCTTGCTTGTTCTTCGTTTGCTCGCAGGAAACAGACCCTCGTGGTCAGGTTGATCGTGCTCCGGCGTGGTCAATAACCTCTCGGAGTTGGTTTAGCGATTGCTAAGGCGCGACGTCCTCGCATGTTCGTAGTCGGATCGTCAAAGTCGACTTCCACCAAAGCGAAATCCACCATCTCATCGAAAGACGGGACACCTCTGCCTCTATCAAGTGGTATCAGAGCTACATCCGTTGTTGTCAGGACTACATCACCTCCACCATGTGACACATCGCCCCCGAGAGTGGCTACATCATCTGAGTTGATCATAAGAGGTAATGACAAAGGTACTGATCTTCCATCTCTACATGAGAATGATGAATGCCTTGTCAATTTGAATGCACCATCTGATGAGCTACCCACTACTTTGATCACACCACCTATTTTAGAGGACTACGTTGATAATTTGACTTTGCCATGTGATCAAACAACTGAAATACCAACAATTTTGAGTGCACCCATTGAATTAACTATTGATGCAAAAGAACCAATGTTTAATCATTTTGATATGACCTCTAATCTTGGTGATGATTCTGTGTTGAATGACTTATTGCATGTTTGCTTATTTAAGCATGTTGTAGCATGTAAATTTGATGCAAGTAAGGTTTATTCACCAATGTTGGGATGGTTTAATGATGAACATTGTCAATCTTTTGAAATGAATAAGAGCTTCACTTATATGTGCAAACTGAGTTGCAATATTTTCATGCCTTCTACTACTTGTGCTAATTTTTTGGCTTTAGATTTTATGAACTATGCAAGTTACTCATCTATTCATGTTTCATATATGCAAAAATCAAGGGAAGTAAAAATGGATGACATATACATATACAATATGTACACCTTGTCTCTTTTGTTAGCCACATTTCAGATTAAGCAATGCCGAGGACGGCTTTATTTCAAGAAGGGGAGGATGATGAGGACATGACTACCTTGGATATGACCAAAAATATTGCATATATGCATATTTGTCAGGTGATTTCTAGTGCAAACTATTCAATAATCTATTTATGTTATCCAGAACAAAAATACTTCACACACTTTTGTGTTTTGTCTAATTGCAGGTGTATGGGACATTTGTACAATCCACATATGAAGATAAGGAAGAAAGAGATGTTTATTTGCTGTCCAAAAAGTTCTCTCACGTCATTTTTGGCCCAAGAGAAGATAGAGTCCAAGTCTCTCACGTTCTGGATTCAGATTCGGACTGCACAGACACACCTGACTCAAAACGCACACAAGTTTTTCATACGGACTCCGAATTGGGTGATTCTTTTTTTGTTGGAAACTAGATTTCGTGCACTTTCCAACCCAATTGGAATCACCTTCAAATTCGTCCGGAGCGTTGAGTTGTGGACGAAACAATCTGATGCTGCAGCAGAATCCGAGTCAAACTACAAGTCCAAAGGTGTTACATCACCTCCACTTGGGCCCATTGGCCTTGTACGACCTAGATTTAGTTTTAGGCTGACTTGGGACGTCCTCCCACCTCCTTGGCCGCCACCCCTTGCTCCTATATAAGTAGATCCATCTAGTAGCTTTTCCTTGGGTTTTGTTTAGATTAAAAGTTCGCCATAGCTGCAACTTCGCGTACTTCGTTTGTGTTCAACGACCAGACAAAGGCGTCACAGAACCCCACCTTGATCAATAAAGCTTTCATCTTATATTCGCAATATCCAGATTGCAATCTTAGTTTTTTGCTTGTTCTTCGTTTGCTCGCAGGAAACAGACCCTCGTGGTCAGGTTGATCGTGCTCCGGCGTGGTCAATAACCTCTCGGAGTTGGTTTAGCGATTGCTAAGGCGCGACGTCCTCGCACGTTCGTAGTCGGATCGTCAAAGTCGACTTCCACCAAAGCGAAAATCCACCATCTCATCGAAAGACGGGACACCTCCGCCTCTATCAGCGGTACCCCAAAGAAAAGGCACATCTTTCTTTGTAAGCTCATTGAGAGGTGCAGCAATGGTGCTGAAATCTCTCACAAAACGCCTATAGAATCCAGCGAGGCCACGAAAACTCCTCACTTGTGTGACCGTTTTGGGCTGCGGCCAACTCTCAATAGCTTCAATCTTGGCTTTATCAACTTCAATTCCCTGTGGATTAACAACATAGCCAAGAAAAGATACTCGGTCGGTGCAAAAGGTGCACTTCCCAAGGTTACCAAACAAACGTGCATCACGTAGAGCAATAAAAACAGCACGTAAATGTTCCAAATGTTCTTCCAAAGTTCTACTATAAATCAATATGTCAGCAAAGTAAACTACCACAAATCGTCCAATGAAAGCACGTAAAACTTCGTTCATTAATCTCATGAAAGTACTAGGTGCATTTGTTAACCCAAAAGGCATGACTAACCACTCATATAATCCAAACTTAGTTTTAAATGATGTTTTCCATTCATCATGACAGGATCCAGACAGGATCCAGAGTCAATTCATGGGCTTTGTCGATCGAGGGAGACGTGCCACCACCTTTGCAAATACCACAACCGTCACGAGAGGTGCACAAACATCCAAATGCACATGATCAGGTTAATGTATCTATACCACCATTTAATGGCTGTTTTAAACCTGCTTTATATATTGAATGGGAGTTCGACATAAAAAATATATTTGCTTCCCATAATTTCGATGAACATAAAAAGGTTAAGGTTGCGGTTGGTTCTTTCACTGGTTATGCTTTGGTTTGGTGGAGTGAATATTGTCGGTTACACCCTGATTATATACCTACTACTTGGGATGATTTGAAACTTGCCATGCGACATACATTCGTCCCTGCTTATTATACCCGTGACATGATTAAGAAGTTGCAACACTTAAAACAAGGTAGTGAAACTGTAACAAAATATTATGATGATTTACAAACTACCTTGTTGCATTCCTCTTTAGAAGAAAGTGAAGATGATTTTATGGATAGATTTTGGGGAGGATTAAACCGTGATATTCAAGAGATACTAATTCATGAAGAGTGTTATCCTATGGACCATTTGTTTCATCTTGCTTGCAAAGCTGAACAGGAAATAAAACAACGTGTTGGCCACGAGGAGAACAAGCGCACGATGCACATTCCAAGAGTTGATATGATTGTTCCTTCAACTACTAGGCATACTATGACAACCACATCCGTTGTTGTCAGGACTACATCACCTCCACCATGTGACACATCGCCCCCGAGAGTGGCTACATCATTTGAGTTGATCATAAGAGGTAATGACAAAGGTACTGATCTTCCATCTCTACATGAGAATGATGAATGCCTTGTCAATTTGAATGCACCATCTGATGAGCTACCCACTACTTTGATCACACCACCTATTTTAGAGGACTACGTTGATAATTTGACTTTGCGATGTGATCAAAAAACTGAAATACCAACAATTTTGAGTGCACCCATTGAATTAACTATTGATGCAAAAGAAACAATGTTTAATCATTTTGATATGACCTCTAATCTTGGTGATGATTCTGTGTTGAATGACTTATTGCATGTTTGCTTATTTAAGCATGTTGTAGCATGTAAATTTGATGCAAGTAAGGTTTATTCACCAAAATTGGGATGGTTTAATGATGAACATTGTCAATCTTTTGAAATGAATAAGAGCTTCACTTATATGTGCAAACTGAGTTGCAATATTTTCATGCCTTCTACTTCTTGTGCTAATTTTTTGGCTTTAGATCTTATGAACTATGCAAGTTACTCATCTATTCATGTGTCATATATGCAAAAATCAAGGGAAGTAAAAATGGATGACATATACATATACAACATGTACACCTTGTCTCTTTTGTTAGCCACATTTCAGATTAAGCAACGCCGAGGACGGCTTTATTTTCAAGAAGGGGAGGATGATGAGGACATGACTACCTTGGATATGACCAAAAATATTGCATATATGCATATTTGTCAGGTGATTTCTAGTGCAAACTATTCAATAATCTATTTATGTTATCCAGAACAAAAATACTTCACACACTTTTGTGTTTTGTCTAATTGCAGGTGTATGGGACATTTGTACAATCCACACATGAAGATAAGGAAGAAAGAGATGTTTATTTGCTGTCCAAAAAGTTCTCTCACGTCACTTTTGGCCCAAGAGAAGATAGAGTCCAAGTCTCTCACGTTCTGGATTCAGATTCGGACTGCACAGACATACCTGACTCAAAACGCACACAAGTTTTTCATACGGACTCCGAATTGGGTGATTCATTTTTCGTTGGAAACTAGATTTCATGCACTTTCCAACCCAATTGGAATCACCTTCAAATTCGTCCGGAGCGTTGAGTTGTGGACGAAACAATCTGATGCTGCAGCAGAATCCGAGTCAAACTACAAGTCCAAAGGTGTTACATCACCTCCACTTGGGCCCATTGGCCTTGTACGACCTAGATTTAGTTTTAGGCTGCCTTGGGACGTCCTCCCACCTCCTTGGCCGCCACCCCTTGCTCCTATATAAGTAGATCCATCTAGTAGCTTTTCCTTGGGATTTGTTTAGTTAAAAGTTAGCCATTGCAACTACGTGTACTTCGTTTGTGTCCAACGACCAGACCAAGACCGCTTCCGGATCCCCACCATTATCAATACTTCATATATATTTGCAATATTCAGATTGCTTTATCATATTCTTGCTCGTTCTTCGATTGTTTGCAGGAATAGACCTTCGTGGTCAGGCTGACCGTGCTTCCAGCATCGTCAGTAACCTCAGGAGATTGGTTTAGCGATTGCTAAGGCGCAACGTCGTGCACGTTTGTAGTCAGATTGTCAAAGTCGTCTCCACCAAATCGATAGTTATCATCTCATCGAAAGATCGGGACCCTCGCCTCTATCAAGTGGTATCAGTTTTCAGGTTGCTCGGTGAGAATTTCCAGTTTTTCCTAGATTAGATTTATTTTCTTACCTATTGTCCAAGAAAAAGCCACAAAACAAAAGTTAGATCTATTCATCCTTTGTCCTAGCCAGACTGAGCCTTTGCAATTTTCTTTTCATTGTTTGCATTATTGAATTATAGGTTGCATCGCCGTGTCGAGTTGCTGGTCTTAGTGTCTAGTTCCTTTAGACTTTCGAGTTCTGTTCATATTAGTCACGCAGTCGCTGCATCATTATCCCATCCGCTGTCCACCATCCCATCCACCAATTTCCACCACGTGCTACGCACTGTTTATTGTCATAATCATAGTTGAGGTCAATCACATCTTCGCCTGATCGAATCTGCATCTTATCTAGTTTGTCTTGGAAAGAGGGAGAAAAAGAAGATAAAGAAAGAAAAGAGAGAAAAAAGGAAAGAAAAAAAAAGAAAAAGAGGGAGAAGAAAAAGAAAAAAAAGGCGTGAGAAAAAAAAAGAGAAGAAATTTTTTTTGGATCTATCTAGAATCAATCTCGTACCTGAATTCGGATTGGAATCTGTTTTGCGCACTGTTCAGTAAAACAGGTGTATCTTCCTCATACGAAGTCAGTTTTGGCTCCGTGAGTACTCAAATTGAAGATAGCGACGAGCCGCATCTAAATAGTTGCAGAAGCTAGTTCAATATTTGACACCTCAAAATCGGCTTCTAAATACGTCTTTTTGTCCTCCGAAGTTCGTGAACACAACTTGTTCCAATTTTTCAGGCCAGTTTTAGAATTCTTTGACTCCTCATATCAACTCGGAATTGAGTGATTCTTTTTGCATTGGAAAGCTTGAGTTAGTAGCATTCTTTGAAAGAATTTATCAGAAAATTGTCTCAAACTTTTCAAGAGGAAAGTTGGAGAGAGAGTTGTTGTATATCCTGCTTGGCAGTTGTTTTTCATCATTATCTTCACTGCCGTTGTGATCTTCACTTATATCTTGCTGTAAAGAGCTACTTAGTATCCTTCATTGATGCTAGTTGTGCTACGCCGTGACCTCATTAGTGTTCTAGGCTTGCGTCTCTAGTCCGGTCTAGCCTAGGACCAGCACAGTACCGTCGTTGAGCGTTTATTCAACATTGCATCTTTGAATTGATTATTGCTAATCTTTTGCTACCATATATAGCCAACCCAGCTCCACATATTTCTACACCGTGTATACGTACGCTCCCCTGGCAATCGCTTTACTCAATATTCGGAGTTACTTGACACCGCTGGTTGCCGATCACCGCCTGCTGCATGGTAAGAACTTGTAAGACATTGATATTTGCTTTACTGTGAGTGTTTTACCACCACATCCTAGTAGTTATAGGAACATTATTTTTGGGTTTTGTTTCTTGTTCTACTAATCATGACAGGATCCAGAGTCAATTCATGGGCTTTGTCGATCGCGGGAGACGTGCCACCACCTTTGCAAATACCACAACCGTCACGAGAGGTGCACAAACATCCAAATGCACATGATCAGGTTAATGTATCTATACCACCATTTAATGGCCGTTTTAAACCTGCTTTATATATTGAATGGGAGTTCGACATAAAAAATATATTTGCTTCCCATAATTTCGATGAACATAAAAAGGTTAAGGTTGCGGTTGGTTCTTTCACTGGTTATGCTTTGGTTTGGTGGAGTGAATATTGTCGGTTACACCCTGATTATATACCTACTACTTGGGATGATTTGAAACTTGCCATGCGACATACATTCGTCCCTGCTTATTATACCCGTGACATGATTAAGAAGTTGCAACACTTAAAACAAGGTAGTGAAACTGTAACAAAATATTATGATGATTTACAAACTACCTTGTTGCATTCCTCTTTAGAAGAAAGTGAAGATGATTTTATGGATAGATTTTGGGGAGGATTAAACCGTGATATTCAAGAGATACTAATTCATGAAGAGTGTTATCCTATGGACCATTTGTTTCATCTTGCTTGCAAGCTGAACAGGAAATAAAACAACGTGTTGGCCACGAGGAGATCAAGCGCACGATGCACATTCCAAGAGTTGATATGATTGTTCCTTCAACTACTAGGCATACTATGACAACCACATCCGTTGTTGTCAGGACTACATCACCTCCACCATGTGACACATCGCCCCCGAGAGTGGCTACATCATCTGAGTTGATCATAAGAGGTAATGACAAAGGTACTGATCTTCCATCTCTACATGAGAATGATGAATGCCTTGTCAATTTGAATGCACCATCTGATGAGCTACTGATGAGGACATCAATACAATTGTTACACCCACATCCCCTGCTGCTATATATACTGGACCAATTACTAGAGCTCGTGCACGCCAACTAAATTACCAGGTACTTTCGTTTCTTGGTAATGATTCTAATGTTCATGAGAATATGATGCTGCCTAAATTGGATACATTTGTTTTGCTTACAAATGAAGGGTCTAGCTTGGAGAAGGATGAACATTGGAGCAAGAACAAGCATGGAGATGATGGCATGCGCAAGGGGAACAAGAACGGAGTTACAAGTGATGATTTCAGGACTTTGAAGCCACCATAATGGGTGCATGAAGCCTTGGACGAAATATACAAGATGCCACTTCATAAATTTCGTCCCGAGGCTATTTTAGGTGCTGCGTCACCTTATTATTGGGCCAGGCCCATGTAATTTCGAAATACATAAGTATAGGCTATTTTTAGAGTCCGTATGTGTGGGGAAACAAGAGATAGGGTTGATTTCGGACCCCTCCACCAAGGGCCACGAAATTCCCCCCTCTTCCTCCATATATACAGCCCTTAGGGCATCGTTTAGACTTTGGGATTTGTTTAGTTAAAAGTTAGCCAACGCAACTTTGTGTACTACGTTTGTGTCCAACGACCAGACCAAGACCGCTTACGGATCCCCACCTGATGAGGACATCAATACAATTGTTACACCCACAGCCCCTGCTGCTATACATACTGGACCAATTACTAGAGCTCGTGCACGCCAACTAAATTACCAGGTACTTTCGTTTCTTGGTAATGATTCTAATGTTCATGAGAATATGATGCTGCCTAAATTGGATACATTTGTTTTGTTTACAAATGAAGGGCCTAGCTTGGAGAAGGATGAACATTGGAGCAAGAACAAGCATGGAGATGATGGCATGCGCAAGGGGAACAAGAACGGAGTTACAAGTGATGATTTCAGGACTTTGAAGCCACCATAATGGGTGCATGAAGCCTTGGACGAAATATACAAGATGCCACTTCATAAATTTCGTCCCGAGGCTATTTTAGGTGCTGCGTCACCTTATTATTGGGCCAGGCCCATGTAATTTCGAAATACATAAGTATAGGCTATTTTTAGAGTCCGTATGTGTGGGGAAACAAGAGATAGGGTTGATTTCGGACCCCTCCACCAAGGGCCACGAAATTCCCCCCCTCTTCCTCCATATATACAGCCCTTAGGGCATCGTTTAGACTTTGGGATTTGTTGAGTTAAAAGTTAGCCATTGCAACTTCGTGTACTTCGTTTGTGTCCAACGACCAGACCAAGACCGCTTCCGGATCCCCACCATTATCAATACTTCATATATATTCGCAATATTCGGATTGCTTTATCATATTCTTGCTCGTTCTTCGATTGCTTGTAGGAATAGACCTTCGTGGTCAGGCTGACCGTGCTTCCAGCATCGTCAGTAACCTCAGGAGATTGGTTTAGCGATTGCTAAGGCGCAACGTCGTTCACGTTTGTAGTCGGATCGTCAAAGTCGTCTCCACCAAATCGATAGTTATCATCTCATCGAAAGATCGGGACCCTCGCCTCTATCACAAACCAAGTCCAAAATCCATGCTAATGTCTTCCCAAGGTTGATAAGGAATAGGAAGGGGCATGTAAAGACCATGGGATTGAGCTTTTGACTTAGCTTTGCGACATGTAGAGCAACGGTTGGTGAAGCGTGAGACGTCACGGAACATCTTGGGCCAAAAGTAGTTCTTGGAGAGCGTGGTGAAAGTCTTGTCGCGTCCAAAGTGTCCCATGAGTCCACCTCCATGAGCCTCTTGCAAAAGGAGCAAACGAAGAGAAGACTCGGGAATGCAAAGTTTGTTAGTTCTCATAAGATAATCATCCTTTATGTAGTATCATTCCCAAGACGTGTGTGTCAAACACTTAGCATAAGGAGTAGCAAAAGAAGGATCATGCTCATACAAGTCTTTTATATGCTCAAAACAAATAACATTCAACTCAAGTTGAGTGACAAGTGTGCATATGCATGAAAGTGCATCCGCAACAACATTTTCTTTACCCTTAATGTACTTGATCACATATGGGAAAGATTCAATAAATTCACTCCATTTGGCATGACGCTTGTTCAACTTAGTTTGGCCTTTTAAGTACTTAAGCGTTTCATGATCGGTATGGATGACAAATTCATGAGGTCGAAGGTAATGTTCCCAAACATGTAGCACACGCACTAAAGCATACAATTCTTTGTCATAGATTGGGTAGTTAAGTTGAGCACCGGAGAGTTTTTCACTAAAATAAGCAATGGCACGTTTTTCTTGCATCAAAACTCCACCAATTCCGGTACCACTTGCATCACAATGAACCTCAAAAGTTTTCTCAAAGTTGGGCAAAGCAAGAATCGGAGCATGAGTAAGCAAAGACTTCAGCTCATCAAAAGCGGTGGATTGCAAAGATCCCCAAACAAAAGGACCATACTTCTTACTCAAAGCATGTAAAGGAGCGGCAATTGTGCTAAAGTTTTTCATAAAGCGGCGATAAAATCCTGCAAGGCCAAGAAAACTACGCACTTGTTGCAAATTGGTGGGTTGGGGCCAAGTTTTAATTGCTTTAATCTTAGTTTCATCAACATGGACACCCTTGGAAGAGACAACAAAACCTAAGGAAACCACTTTGTCAATGCCAAAAGTGCATTTTTTTCAAGTTCGCATAAAGGCTTTCCTTGCGGAGGGTTTGCAACACAGATTTAACATATTAATGTGCTCTTTCATGGTTTTGCTAAACACAAGGATATCATCAAAGTAAACCACAACGAAGACTCCAATGTAAGGTCTAAGCACATGATGCATAAGACGCACGAAAGTTCCGGGTGCTTCCGACAAACCCATAGGCATCACTAACCACTCATATAAGCCAAATTTTGTTTTGAAAGCGGTTTTCCATTCATCACCTTCTTGAATGCGGATTTGATAATAGCCACTTTGAAGATCTATTTTTGAGAAAAAGTTGGCTCCACTAAATTCATCAAGCATATCATCTAAGCGAGGAATGGGATGCCTATATCGAACGGTAATGGCATTTATGGGTCTGCAATCGGAACACAAGCGGAAACTTCCATCGGGCTTAGGCGCAAGTATAACGGGAACGGCACATGGGCTTAAGCTTTCACGTACATGACCATTGTCGATGAGTTGTTGTACTTACCGTTGAATCTCCTTGGTTTCTTCGGGATTGACACGGTATGGAGCTTTGTTTGGAAGTGGCGCTCCGGGGATGAGGTCGATTCGATGCTCAATGCCTCGTAGTGGCGGTAGACCCGGAGGTAGCTCATCGGGAAAAACATCTTTGAATTCCTGCAAAAGAGATTGAAACACTAAAGGTAGCTCGTGAGAGGTGTTAGTTGTTGGCTCTCCATCTTTGCACACAAGGACAAAGTGCATCACTCTCGATGGGTCCTCACACACTTCTCTTATCTCACTTTTGGTGGCAAATAGGATGAGGTTTTTCTCTCTAGGCGAAGAGGCGCTCAAATTTGGCTTGTGGCTCTCACTCACTTTTGGGTGTGTCACTTTTTCACTCGTCTTTCCATGATTGGTGGCTTGCTTGTCGGCTATCACTTGACTAGGAGACATAGGTCGTAGCACATATTCCTTTCCTTTCATTTTGAAACTATAGTGATTGGTACGCCCATTGTGGATGACACCATGGTCGAATTGCCATGGTCGACCACGAAGGAGGTGGCAAACGATCATTGGGACGACATCACACTCCAAAGTGTCTTCATAAGCACCAATTTTGAAAGAGACTTGGACCGTATGCTCGACTCGTATAGTGTCGGAGTCACTTAGCCATTGAACTTTGTAGGGGTGCGGGTGCTTCCTCTTGACCAATTGAAGCTTGGAACATAGTTCTTCACTTGCCAAGTTGTGGCAACTACCTCCATCGATGATGACCTTGACGGACCTTCCGTTGATGTCGGCCTTAGTGTGGAAGATGTGGCATCGTTGGTCTTCTTCTTGTTGATGTTGAAGTGTCAAGACTTTGGAGACAACGAGAGCGGGGCTCGAATCCTCATCACAAAAGACTTGATCATCTTCATCCTCGTTCACGCGCCGGTGCATGGCCACTTGCTCAAGGGATTCCATCTCCTCTTCACTCATTGAGTCATATGTGCTGTCGTCGTTGAGGATCATGGTGCGCTTGTTCGTGCATTGGAAGGACTTGTGGCCTCGGCCGCTGCAAGTGAAACACTTGAAGGAGCTTGTTTTGAGTAGATGATGACGCACGTGGCTTGAAGTTGCTTGTAGTAGGAGGAAGACGACTTGAACTTGCCGAAGTTTTCTTGTAACTTGACTTGTCGTTGTTGCTTTGAGAAGGTTTGGTTGATGTAGATGTTGAAGGATTCGTTGAAGCTTGGGTGTTGGAGAAACCGTATGATAGAGACAAAGGTGTCCCATCTTTCGATGAGATGATGGATTTCGCTTTTGTGGAAGTCGACTTTGACGATCCGACTACGAACGTGCGAGGACGTCGCGCCTTAGCAATGGCTAAACCAACTCCGAGAGGATATTGACCACACCAGAGCACGATCAACCTGACCATGAGGGTCTGTTTCCTGCGAGCAAACGAAGAACAAGCAAGAAACTGAGATTGCAATCTGGATATTGCGAATATAAGATGAAAACTTTATTGATCAAGGTGGGGTTCTGTGACGCCTTTGTCTGGTTGTTGAACACAAACGAAGTACGCGAAGTTGCAGCTATGGAAAACTTTAATCTAAACAAAACCCAAAGTCTAAATGGTGCCCTAAGGGTTGTATATATGGAGGAAGAGAGGGGGAATTTCGTGGCCCTTGGTGGAGGGGTCCGAAATCAACCCTATGTCTTGTTTCCCCACACATACGGACTCTAAAAATAGCCTATACTAATGTATTTCGAAATTACATGGGCCTGGCCCAATAAAAAGGTGACGCAACACCTATAATAGCCTCTGGACGAAATTTATGAAGTGGCATCTTGTATATTTCGTCCAAGGCTTCATGCACTCATTATGGTGGCTTCAAAGACATGAAATCATCACGCGTAACTCCGTTCTTGTTCCCCTTGTGCATGCCATCATCTCCATGCTTTTTCTTGCTCCAATGTTCATCCTTCTCCAAGCTAGGCCCTTCATTTGTAAGAAAAACAAATGTATCCAATTTAGGCAGCATCATATTCTCATGAACATTAGAATCATTACCAAGAAACGGAAGTACCTGGTAATTTAGTTGGCGTGCGCGAGCTCTAGTAATTAGTCCAGTATGTATAGCAGCAGGGGCTCTGGGTGTAACAATGGTATTGATGTCCTCATCATCCTCCCCTTCTTGAAATGAAGTCGTCCTCGACGGAAGTTCATCTTCGTCACCCAAATAAGGCTTCAAATCTGCAATGTTAAAAGTGGGACTAACCCCAAAATCTGCAGGCAGCTCAAGTTTGTATGCATTACCATATATTTTCTCTAACACCTTAAAGGGACCATCAGCACGTGGCATTAGCTTTGATTTGCGCAAATCAGGAAATCTATCTTTACGCAAATGTAACCAAACAAGATCTCCAGGTGCAAACACAACATGTTTTCTACCCTTATCTCTAGCAAGTTTATATTTAGCATTCATACGCTCAATGTTTTCCTTAGTTAACTCATGCATTCTTAAAATCAATTCAGCACGTTGCTTAGCATCAAAATTAACCTTCTCCGAAGATGGAAGAGGCAACAAATCAATAGGTGCACGAGGTAGGAAACCATACACAACTTCAAAAGGGCACATCTTAGTAGTAGAATGCAATGAACGATTATAAGCAAATTCAATATGAGGCAAGCATTCCTCCCACATTTTCTTATTATTCTTCAAAAGGAGCCCTAAGCATAGTAGACAATGTTCTATTGACTACTTCAGTTTGTCCATCAGTTTGGGGGTGACAAGTAGTACTAAAATGCAGTTTAGTCCCCAACTTTGCCCATAAACATCTCCAAAAGTGGCTAAGAAATTTAGTATCACGATCTGAAACAATAGTATTTGGCACAGCATGCAAGCAAATAATTTCACAAAAGAACAAATCAGCAACATTAACAGCATCATCGCTTTTATGACATGGTATAAAGTGTGCCATTTTTGAGAATCTATCCACGACAACAAATATGCTATCCCTCCCCTTCTTTGTTCGAGGTAAACTTAAAACAAAGTCCATAGATATATCCTCCCAAGGAACACTAGGTACAGGCAAGGGCATATATAAACCATGAGGATTGAGTCGTGACTTAGCTTTTTGACATGTAGTACAGCGAGCAATAAAACGCTCAACATCCGGTCTCATCTTTGGCCAAAAGAAATGTGTAGCAAGTACGTCCTCCATCTTCTTCACGCCAAAGTGTCCCATTAATCCTCCTCCATGCACCTCCTGCAACAACAAAAGACGAGCAGAGCTAGCTGGAATGCATAGCTTGTTAGCAGAAACACAAATCCATCATTAACGATGAACTTGTTCCACATTCTTCCTTCTTTACAATTCTGCATTACATCTTTAAAATCAGCATCATGCACATATTGATCTTTGATGGTCTCCAAACCAAATATTTTGAAGTCAAGTTGTGAAAGCATAGTATAGCGACGAGACAATGCATCAGCAATAACATTTTCTTTTCCCTTCTTGTGTTTAATGACATAAGGGAAAGTCTCAATGAATTCAACCCATTTAGCATGTCTACGATTCAGTTTGGCTTGACTTTTAATATGTTTCAAAGATTCATGATCAGAATGTATAACAAATTCTTTGGGCCATAAATAATGTTGCCATGTTTCTAAAGTCCGAACAAGAGCATATAATTCTTTATCATAAGTAGAATAATTCAGACTAGGCCCACTCAATTTTTCAGAAAAGTATGCAACAGGTTTGCCATCTTGTAATAACACACCTCCTAATCCAATTCCACTAGCATCACATTCAAGCTCAAAAGTCTTATTAAAATCAGGAAGTTGGAGTAAAGGAGCATGTGTCAACTTATCTTTCAATACCGTGAAGGCTTCTTCCTGTGCAGTACCCCAAAGAAAAGGCACATCTTTCTTTGTAAGCTCATTGAGAGGTGCAGCAATGGTGCTGAAATCTCTCACAAAACGCCTATAGAATCCAGCGAGGCCAAGAAAACTCCTCACTTGTGTGACTGTTTTGGGCTGCGGCCAACTCTCAATAGCTTCAATCTTGGCTTTATCCACTTCAATTCCCTGTGGAGTAACAACATAGCCAAGAAAAGATACTCGGTCGGTGCAAAAGGTGCACTTCCCAAGGTTACCAAACAAACGTGCATCACGTAGAGCAATAAAAACAACACGTAAATGTTCCAAATGTTCTTCCAAAGATCTGCTATAAATCAATATGTCATCAAAGTAAACTACCACAAATCGTCCAATGAAAGCACGTAAAACTTCGTTCATTAATCTCATGAAAGTAATAGGTGCATTAGTTAACCCTAATGGCATGACAAACCAATCATATAATCCAAACTTAGTTTTAAATGCTGTTTTCCATTCATCTCCCAATTTCATACGAATTTGATGGTATCCACTACGCAAATCAACTTTGGAGAATTTGTAGAGCCACTCAATTCATCAAGCATATCATCTAGCCTAGGAATAGGATGACGATAACGAATAGTAATATCATAAATGCCTCTACAATCAACACACATACGTGATGTACCATCCTTTTTCGGCACTAGAATAATAGGAACAGCACAAGGACTAAGGGATTCGCGTATATAACCTTTGTCGACAAGCTCTTGTACTTGACGCATAATCTCCTTCGTCTCCTCTGGATTGGTACTGTATGGCGCACGGTTTGGCAGTGAAGCACCGGGAATTAAGTCAATCTGATGCTCAATCCCTCGAATAGGTGGTAATCCCGGTGGCACGTCTTGTGGAAAGACGTCAGCGAACTCCTGCAAAATGTTAGTGACAGGAGGAGGCAAAGAGGAAGGCACGTCCTCGAATGAAAATAATGCCTCTTTGCACACAAAAGCATAGCAAACAGATTTGCTAAAATCTAGCTGATCAATATCAGATTTGGTGGCAAATAAACATGCACTTTTCAATTTAATTTCAGAAGCAACACTAGATGGTTTATTATTAGGCTTCATTTGTTGCTCAAATTCTTTTGCCACAATCTGATTTTCACTCTTATTCTTCTCCTGTTTTGCTTTATTAGCTCTATTATTATCATCTTTAAAAATAGAATCAGGAGTCATAGGAAGCAAAGTAATATTTTTATCCTTATGAACAAGAGTATATTGATTGTTTCTACCATGGTGTACAGAATTTTTATCAAATTGCCATGCTCTACCAAGTAATAAGGAACATGCTTGCATAGGTACCACATCACAATCAACATAATCAGCATATGTAGAGATACTAAAATGCACACGAACAATACGTGTTACCTTAACCTTGCCGCTGTTGTTGAACCATTGGATGTAGTAAGGATGTGGATGTGGTCTTGTGGTGAGAGAAAGCTTCTCCACCATCTCCATGCTAGCCAAGTTGTTGCAGCTACCTCCGTCTATGATGACACGCACAGAACGCTCCTTCACAACTCCCTTGGTATGGAACAAATTGTGTCTCTGATTTTGCTCAGCTTGTGTGACCTGCACACTCAAAACACGTTGAGCAACTAAACATTCATACCTGTCAGCGTCTTTAGGAGCCATCTATTGCGTCTCATGAGCAGAATCATCTCCACCATGTTCTTCACATGTAATAAGAGCCAAAGTCTCCTCATCATAATCACTAGCGGACTCATATCCACCATCCTCGGTAGTAATCATCACACACTGAGATTTGCATTCTCTCGCATAATGACCTCCTCCCTTACAACGATGACAAATAATATCACTTGTGTGCCCTGTTGATGCCATGGAAGAAGAAGAACTCTGTGCAGGCCCGACAGGTGCGCTCTTGGCAGATAATGGTGGTTGTGCCTGTTTTCTTGTATCACGGCTGGAGGAGGCACCTGATTGAGGTGCTGGTGCAATTGAAGTAGAAGATGCACGCAGTGTCCACGATGAAGGTCGGGCTGCAGAAAAGTTAGTTTGCGCCAATGCTTGTCGATCCTGCACTTCACGTTCAGCTTTACAAGCAAGATGGAATAAACGAGTGATATTAGTATACTCCTTATAGTCTAGAATGGTCTGAATCTGTATATTTAATCCACCCAAAAAACGTGCAAGCATAGCTTCATTCTCCTCAACAATACCACATCTAATCATGCCAGTTTGTAATTCCTGATAATATTCTTCTACAGAATTTTTCCCTTGTCTTAAACGCTGCAATTTTTGAAGCAATTCACGTTGATAATATGGTGGAACCCAACGCGTACGCATAGCAGTTTTCAAAGCAGCCCAAGTAGTTGGAATAGGATATAATCTACAATGTTCAGACCACCATACACATGCAAAACTAGTGAAAGCACAAACAACAGCAGCAACCCGTCTCTCCTCAGGATATTGTAAACATGTAAATCGTTGTTCAGTCTCTAACTCCCAAGTAAGATATATATCAGGAACATATCTACCCTCAAATGGTGGAATATTCAATTTCAGTTTAGGAATATGGACATCATCTCGTACCTGAGGTGGTGGTGCAGGCCTACCATTGCGAATATATATCTGAGGTCGACCTGCTGTTGGTGGTGCTGGTGGCTGCACGTAGTTCTGATTTTGATCAACCTCATCCTCATAATCGCCCGCATACTCATCATCCTCTGCATCAGCAGCAGGAGCCACAGAAGTATTAACAGCAGCACCAACAGTTTTGCCAAACGCAAGAGGGACACGGCTCGCTCGGCGGAGGTCTGTTTCACGACGTGGAGGTAGTCGTTGTTGTTGTTGTTGGAGAGGTGCGTTAGGTGCAGCGGGTGGTGGTGGTGGAAGACGCGCAAGCAGTTCATTAAATCTGTTATCGAGCTTCGTTTCGAACGTCTTCTCAAGGCCAGTGATCTTCTCCAAGGCCACTTCAAAATTGTTCAGCACATCTTGCACCTGTTCAGTCATCATTTGCTGAAACTTATCATGAAGCTCCTTGTTCGATAAGTTCTCCCAGTCAATCTCGTCGGCTTGTGATCCTGGCATGGTTAGCAGCAATAGAAACACACAGAATATGATCCTACAGACTACTAACAAGAGGTGGTGGTGGGTGTCACAAATCCGTGAAGCAAATCTCAAATTCTTACCAGTTCTTACCCAGCAGCAGGCGGTGATCGGGAACCGTTGTAGTCAAAACTCTCAAAGCTTGGATAGAGCGATTACCAGGGAGAGTCAAACGCACGACGTAGATGTATGTGGAGCTGGGAAGGCTTATAATATGGTAGCAAAAAGGGACAACAATAATCAATTCAGAGATGCAAAGTTGAATAAATGCTCAACGACGGTACTGTGCTGGTCCTAAGCTAGACCGTGCTAGAGACGCGAGCCTAGAACACTAACAAAATCACGGCGCTGCACGTAAACAAGGGAAAAGCACACTCTGGATTTTTTTTCGCTCTTTTTTTCGCGTTGTTTCTTTTTTTTCGCGCTGCTCTTTTTTTTGCGAAAAATCACTATAATGGCGAGTGTCTCAAAACTCTTCCCAAGTCAAACTGACAGGACGGGCACGGAATTTTTTCGACCAAATTTTTTTTAGTTTTTTTCGACTGCCCGGACCTAAAACTGGAAACGGGTCAAAAAAAACTTTCTATAACGGCGACTGTCTCAATACGCTTAGAAACACCTAAAAATAGGATAGCCAGAAAGGTTTTCGACAAGTGCGTTTTCGGAAAATTTTGGGCCTAAACGGAGGGTGGTTTCTGGACTTTGGTGTCCCATCTTTCGATGAGATGATGGATTTTGCTTTGGTGGAAGTCGACTTTGACGATCCGACTACGAACGTGCGAGGACGTCGCGCCTTAGCAATCGCTAAACCAACTCCGAGAGGATATTGACCACACCGGAGCACGATCAACCTGACCACGAGGGTCTGTTTCCTGCGAGCAAACGAAGAACAAGCAAGAAACTGAGATTGCAATCTGGATATTGCGAATATAAGATGAAAACTTTATTGATCAAGGTGGGGTTCTGTGACGCCTTTGTCTGGTTGTTGCACACAAACGAAGTACGCGAAGTTGCAGCTATGTCGAACTTTAATCTAAACAAAACCCAAAGTCTAAACGGTGCCCTAAGGGATGTATATATGGAGGAACAGAGGGGGAATTTCGTGGCCCTTGGTGGAGGGGTCCGAAATCAACCCTATCTCTTCTTTCCCCACACATACGGACTCTAAAAATAGCCTATACTAATGTATTTCGAAATTACATGGGCCTGGCCCAATAAAAAGGTGACGCAACACCTATAATAGCCTCTGGACGAAATTTATGAAGTGGCATCTTGTATATTTCGTCCAAGGCTTCATGCACTCGTTATGGTGGCTTCAAAGACCTGAAATCATCACACATAACTCCGTTCTTGTTCCCCTTGCGCATGCCATCATCTCCATGCTTTTTCTTGCTCCAGTGTTCATCCTTCTCCAAGCTAGGCCCTTCATTTGTAAGCAAAATAAATGTATCGAATTTAGGCAGCATCATATTCTCATGAACATTAGAATCATTACCAAGAAACGAAAGTACCTGGTAATTTAGTTGGCGTGTGCGAGCTCTAGTAATTGGTTCAGTATGTATAGCAGCAGGGGTTGTGGGTGTAACAATGGTATTGATGTCCTCATCACCATAGGTCTTGGATGAGTACTTGGTGTACTTGAAGTCATCTTGCACTTGACGTTCCGCCTTGGTTGCTTGATGTACGAGCTCAATGAGGTTGGAATAGGGTTGGAAGTCGGCAATCTTCTTGATGGGATGATTGAGTCCATTCAAGAAACGTGCCATTGTTTGCTCATCATCTTCCGTGACATTGGCTCGAATCATGGCTATCTCCATTTCCTTGTAGTATTCTTCAACACTCTTTATTCCTTGCTTGAGGAGTTGTAGCTTCTTGAAGAGATCGCGGTTGTAGTAGGTTGGCACAAAATGTGCTCGCATGACATCCTTCATTTGATCCCAAGTGGTGATTGGTGGTTCACCTCTTGCTTGGCGGCGTTCAAGTACTTGTTCCCACCATATGAGCACATAATCTTGGAACTCAAGTGATGCCATAGCGATCTTCTTCTCTTCCTCATAGTTGTGCAAGCGGAAAATTTTGTCGACCTTCAATGCCCATGAGAGGTACTCTTCGGGATCATTGCTTCCATTGAACTTGGGCATTGTGAACTTGAGCTTGCCATAGCATTGCTCTTCATTGTGTTGTTGGCGATGGTGATGGTGACGTCCTTGACGTGGAGGATAGTCATCCTCATGTTGCTCTTGGCGCGGAGGAAGTCCATGATCAACTTGCTCTTGTTGAACTTGAGGGTGAGCTGGAGCTTGACGAGCTTGTGGAGGACCTTGTGGAGCTTGCCGTTGTCCACGCGGTTGGTAGTTCCTCTCTTGGATTTCTTCTCGAAGGGCTTCCTCTTGATTACGCCGCTCGTGATTGCGGTTGGCAATGGCTCGGCTCGCATCTCGAAGGGCACGTTGCGCCTCAAGAGCTTGCGCTTCACGCTGTTGTTGTTGAAGACGTTGAGCCTCGGCGTCTTCTTCCTCTTGGTGTAGACGTGCTCGTTCTTCTTCTTGGCGTCTTAGTCGTTGCCTTTCTTGAGCTTGAGCAAAAGCGACTTGGTTTGATCGAGGATGATGGACTTGCTCATCGACTTGCTCTTGGGAATGCTTGTCATGTAGCGGGTTGCGAGATGCATGACGATATTGACGCGCGGCTCGTCGAAGAGTGTTCGATGACGGTGTGCTTGAGTCGGAGAAGGTGTCGTTGGAGTGTCGACTTGAGCAGCTACGTCTTGAGGATGAAGAACTGGAAGGACGCCGGTTCCTCATGAAGGCGCGGATCTCATCCATTCTTGCATCATTCTCTTGCTTTTGAGCGTCGAATTTGTTGTCGAAGTAGTCCCTCATTGCTTGTTGCTCTTGGTGCAATGCCTTTTGAGCTCCAAATAGGTGGTTCTTGGTGACGAATGATGACATGTCGTCATCGTTCTCGATGAGAGGTGGAGTGGTAGAAGAACTTGGCCTATCCATCATTTCAATAAAAATGTAAGTGGTAGAAGGAAAAGAACGTGTACCAAATGTACCTTGACCGAAGTTGAAGATGAATGAAGTTCACTCAAATGCGGACAATGAAATAGCACTTTTGGTACCAATTCGTGTCGGTTCTCACACCTACACACGTAAAAGCTTATGGTGGAGCTTGGTTAGGATGGTGGCACAAAATTTGATGCAATAGTAAGTGAGCTTCAATAATGTTGAAAAAGATTCACAAATTTACAAATGCAACAAGTAGACCAAGCAAGTATGGGTACACGGAAACACACACGCAAATAGATAAATGGAATTGTGCAGTCCAAAATTGAGCCAAAATGTGGAAACCAGGAAATGCTCTTGTTGCACAATACTAGAGCGACGCTAGCACGATTGCGCAATAGGCGGATACGCAAACTTGTGCACAACCTACTAGGCAAAAATGCAACGATCTCTATCCCAAGTATTCTATATGTATGATATTTCGATGCTATGATCCAAGATGATCGGATATGACAATTTTAATGTAGTATGATGCTATGGTTCTTGTTCATAAGCTCTTTGCTTATCTTTCCTCTTTGCTTAAAAGCTTGGGTGGCTCTTTTACTTTTGAGCTCTTTTCTCATGCAAAACTCACGAACCAAGGTAGTAATTGCGTATGTTATGACAACTTTGTGACACACAAGTTGATCTCAAGATATGCACCACTATGTTATGATATGTATGCTATGTTGTATGATCACTAATGTGCACAAGTCGCGTTGCCTGCAATACTCAACCGCTAGTCTCGATGGGTAAGCTACGCAAAATGAGGCAATGTGGGTTATCAATGCAATTGCAAGTTATGACAAAGATGTCGTTGAAGTTACCGTCCTTGCGATGATGAGACCCTCGAGAAGTTGAGACGTGGTGTTGATGAAGTCGAACCGTACCTAGATAGCCGAAACACAAAAGGATACGGGAGGCGCAACTCAAAATCTCAAGGACCAAAATGTGTCAAAATCGTCATAGGAGGTATCGTGGAAGATGTAGGTGTATGTTGGTTTGGAAAATGTGGTGGAATGTGGGGGTTATGGTGGTGGCCGCACTGTCAAACTTCAGTGTCGTCAGGGTTTCACGGACGTCCGGTCTTTTACGGTCGTCGTCGAACGTCTGACCTTTTCCGGTCGTCCGGAGCCTGGGCGAAAATCGGGCTCGATGAACTGCGAGATTTCGGGGAAGAAGGAGATTGTGAGGTCGAAATCGAGTGATTTGGTGGATGCAAAAAGGTGGGGAGTTTGGGGAAAGCTAGATCCACACGCAGCAACACAAATCCATGGACCAAATCCAACAAAATCTCAACTCACGAACAAATTACAAAAAAATATTTGGTGCTATTTTTGGTGGGGCATTTTCAGAATTAGGACGAAAACAACAAAATCAAGCTAGAAAACACGGGGTAGGGGCTCCAAAAACGTGATCAACGTGGCTCATGATACCAAGATGATGTAGGGTGGATCCCTATGTGGACAATCTTTCATGTTTGGAGTGGATCCTACTGGGAATCACGAACAACACACGGAAGCACAAAGGGGAAACAAGGGAAAACGAGGGAGAGAAACACTAAACCGACATAGAATCAATCACACGAGTGCTAGATCACCGACAACATAGAGTAACATATGATCCATAATCAACCAAGGTAAGTATACAAAGGAATAGTTCTTCTCCGTACGGAGGTCTTGATGGTCTTCCCTAGAAAGGGGTCTTGAATCTGCTTGGGGGGATCTCCTTCGAAGAGATCCTGAGCTCTAAGGAGAAGTAGCCAAGTGGATGAGCAAGGCTCTCACACAAAATATGAGCTAAACCTATGCTAACCCTCCCTAGGAGGTGGGAGTGTCCTATTTATAGTCTTAGTGCAAATAGAAGTCAAAGCGTAGGGGGTACAAGGGCTCCAGCCCGCAGGTGCGGTCACTCAGGTGTCGGTCGTCCGGAAGGCGTCAGACGTCCGGAGGCTCGGGATGGTCCGGACGTCGAGTCGGGCTCGGGCATCTGTAGAATCAGCTCCGTCATGGGTGCGTCGGACGTCCGGAGGGGGTCAGTCGTCCGGAGCTTCGTGACGGTCCGGACATCCGGAAGTCGTCGGTCGTCCATAGATTCGGTTCGGGCGTGCATCGGTCTGCGTCTGGTGGTTTCGGTCGTCCGTAGTTTCGGTTTGGGTGCCTAGCTGCCGGACGTTCGGAGGGCGTCGGTCGTTCGTGGCCTGGGAGTCGTCGGACGTCCGGGCTTGGTCGGACGTCCGATGCCTGTAGCTTCAGCAGCATCTCTTCTTCTTCTTCAACATGCTTGGGGTCCTCGCCGTCTTAGCTCTTGTATGTAGCTGTTCCGTGGCTCGCTTCTAGGCACCTGATCACACATAGAGTTTCCGAATGAGGTAGTAGCCATGTCTCGTGAGTAGGAAGAGAAAGTTCGGAGAGGAGCGAGTTCACATTATCTTCGATAGCCTTAGCTCGGGCTCGTGTCATGGGTCCTCTTGGTGCTTGGTGAGGCGACGGAAGGTCCATGGGGATGACCGAAGGATGCTCCGCATCACGGTGTCTTCACGAAGATTTGCATGCCACCATGCAGGTGCTTGCTGAGTTGGCCTCGGGACCGCACATCGCCATGCAGGTGCTCGCCTGGCTGGTTGGGCTGGCAGCTGCATGGGAACGGCGGTGCAGTCTTGGTGTGCGCGGGCCTGGCCACGGCTCCGCTGATGTCCTCAGCAGGGGTCTTTCTGGGGGGCCCGCAAGGGTCTTGCCATGGCGTCGCGGTCGTCCCCGGCAAGGATGTTGCCGGAGGTCTCGTCTTCTGGTCCTCATCTGATCTTGTGTGTCAATGATCTTCACAAAGATCTACATGCCACCATGGAGGTGCCTCCCGAGCCTTGGTTCCAATGTTGTTGATGATGTTCGAAACCTCGGGCTCAAGGGTGGCATGCTTCGCTGGTGTTGGGCAAGTTGCCCCGGCAAGGCTCTTGCCAAGGCTGCGGAGGCCGCCCTGGCAAGGGTCTTGCCGGGGGAGACCACCTTGCCCTCTTGCTCTTTGTGTCTCTGTCTTGGCGTTGCTTTGATCATCTCGTAGCTTCGGCTTCCCTCCTCTGCCCTGCTAAGTGTGGCCACATGCACGGCTCTGACTGCCCGTGCACTGGTAAGGGGGTACAAAGTAGAGCCCCTAGTTCTATACACCGACATCCGGCTTTTGCATTAAAATATTGTACTCTCAAGCTTCTGTGTTGCTATCACCTCGGCTTCCATGTGTCATACGAATACGAAGGGTCTAAGCATTTTTACAAATAACCCCTTGACCATGTAGGGAAGGCGCTTATTTAAAGAGATTGAATCTCAGATTCCATTCCTCACCTGACGAAAATCCTTAGACCTTGCCATAAGAAACCAACCAAAGATGGCCCACGCTCCTTGTTCTTCCTCGCATCCCCAAGGCCCTCAAAAAGGAGACTGGGAGAGCTGCTCTGTGTCCCACGCCCAATTGACCAAGCTTCAGGCGCAGGGATACCTCCCTCCATCGGATCTAGTCCCCGTTCGGGCGGGATTAACTACCTTCAATGGTGAAGCCCTGGCGGAGAAATTCCCCAATCCCAATAAAGGGGAGCGGGTGTGCTTCGTTTCCTTCTTACCGAGGGGCGTGGGATTTCCAATCCACCCTTTTGTCAGAGGTCTTCTGGAGTATTACGTCTCCAACTGCACAACCTCACGTCGGGATCCATTCTACACATCGCGGGATTTGTTGCTCTTTGCGAGTTGTTTCTAGGCTGCGAAGCCCATTTCGATTTATGGAGGAAATATTTCTGCCTCGTCCCCCGCTCCCAGAAGGGATCCATTTTCGAGGTGGGCAGTGCCGATGTATGGCGTATAGGCGGAACAGGATACCTGTCCGGTACTCCGAAGAAGGCATCCAAAGAGTGGCCTTCAGAGTGGTTCTACATTGAATACGTTATCCTTCCAGACCCAATCCGGCAAGGTCTTCCGAATTTTCCTCCGCTGCTTTAAAGACACGCGCCAGCTGGCGTCCCCGAAACTACGAAGAAGAAGATAGTGTGGAGGTTAAGAGGCTAGTGAACAAGATCAGAATACTTGCCCATTCCGGACTATCTATAGTCGAGGTAATGGCGATTTCAATAACACGATGCGTTCAGCCGCTTCAATCCAGGGGGCTTCCCATGTGGCATTACAACGGGGAGGACGACGCCTCCTGTTGTGGGCGCAAGGGTCCGGCTAATTTCGCCGTGCTAGCCGCCATGTTGGCTGACCTTTTCAAAGGGGAAAGGAAGATTTCGCTCGCGTGAAGTGTCGAGAAGATTTCTCCATGTATACCCCCATTGACTAGGTGAATCTTTGATCATAAGCCTTAATTGATCTTTTTTCCTTAACTATGCTTTTTAGTCGAACTTAATTTGACTACCTTTAACAGGAATGGCGAAAGGTCGTCGCAGGGATCTATAGCCCCGCTCTGCAACCGGAGGACCATAATCAAGACCTTGATCCTGGATACGAAGAGGATCCAGACATATTTGTAGATTGTAAGGATGTAGTCTTTTGTCAGACAAGCTACGACGGCAGGGGAGTGGCCATTATAGCCGACTACCCCGTCCTTCTCCCTTCCTCCCATGTAAGTACCCAGGAGACATCTCCTCAAAAAGAGTTTTCCCGTTGCGACTCACCCACTGCACTACATCATGCTCCCAAGGGGCGACGCTCGCACCAACGTGCCGCAGCAAAGGCATCCTCTAAGAAGACGATGCTTGCACAAGGCGCATCTCGGAAAATGAAGGCGAACAATGATACAGCCGGGCACTACAAAAAGAATACACTTCCTTGATGATACGTGTTTATCACAGTAGGTCGCATTTTCTGTCATGCATGTACATCCATGACGATTTTATGACAGAATCAAGATAGTCATACATGTGCTGTCGTAGAAGTGTTCCATGACATTACCAAAATTATCATCACAGAAGTGTCCACTTCCATGACGATAAATCGTGCGTCACAAAAGTGCTTTCGTCAAGTGTGACCGACACGTGGCATCCACCATAACGGAACGTCGTTAAGCTATCGGGTCCGGTTTTGGATCCGATAACCCGTTAACAGCCCGGACCAATGGGAAATTGCCAGAGGAAACACGTGTCAGCACGTCAGCGGGCCAGATGTGGCCCATCCATTGGAGGAGACATGCCTATGATACGTCGACACGTGTCAGGGCCCAACAGAGGCCCATATAGGTTAAAAAGGCCGACCCAGTCAAAGGCCCATAGTACTTACTCAGGTACTAGTGGGCCAGCCCAATAACATCCTGTTTAATAAAGACCCATTTATGGCCCGAAGCCAGATCTGGCACGTTAATTGTTCGCCAAATATTTCGGCCCAATTACAGCCCACTGACTTTCGGCCAGTTAGAGGCCCGATGTAGACATGGGCCCATTTCAGCCCGATGTGTCTTTTGTCCTGGGAATGGACCGTGCTGCCCATGGGCCATATATTGTCCGACACGACATCCGGCTCACTAATGGCCCATGATAAAGGTGGCAACAGTTCAGCCCAACGTGACCTTGGGCCTGTTAAAGGCATGTTGTATAATTCGGCCCGTTGATGCCTGTACTAAGCTTTCGGCCTCTTAAAGGCCCATGATATCAGTGGGCCAACTAAGGCCTAAGATATGTTTCGGCCTGGTAACGGCCCGTCATATAACTAGGCCCAAAAAGGCCCGATCTACATTTCAGCCTGCTGAAGGCCCGTCACCAACTAGTGAAAATTGAGGCCCAACATGCATTTCGGCCTGCTAAAGGCCCATGGTTTCATCTTGGCCGTAACAGGCCAATAGAATATTCAGCCTGTTAATGACCCAATGCTACCTGGGCCAAACTAAGGCTGGCTCCACAAAAGGCCCAACTAAAATTTGGGCCGAATATAGGTGGCAGTAAGTTGTGGGCTTGGCGCGAAGTGTGAAGCCAACAATCATTCGGGCCCAAGAAGATGCAGGCCAGCCCAATTGTGGCCCACTAAAAACCAGGCCCGTTAGAGGCGAACGTTTCGGCCCGGTCGACTACATCAGATTTTTTTTAGACAGCGAATGATGGCAGTAACTAGCAGGAATTAAGAACAAACGTACTCTATACAATAAAGAAATTGCGACATAGTAACTAAGAATAAACCTAATAAAGGATTTATGGTATATTACATCCACTGGGCATCGAAGTTCGCCACCAGTGATCATAAAGCGCAACGAAGAAGAAGATTACAAAAATTGGGCACCACTGTAGCGTAACAAAATAATACTGAACCGAGACCACTTCCAAGACATTTCAAGAAAGGTTAGCCTTGCGCGGGAACTGTTGCGCAAGCTGCTGAGCAAGGCTGTGAGACCGGCCTAGCATGTCGGACATAGCTTCCAGGTGTAGCTGTTGAGCAATGAGGTTCTCATTGGTGTTCTCCGCAATCTTTCTCAGAGATAGGACTTCAAGTCAAAGTTGAGTTGTAGAATGCCTTTTTGCTAGAACTTGGGACTGAAGAAGTCAAATAGATTCAGACAGCGAATTCCGTGAGCTTGTTTGACTGCTAGTCTCAAGTAACTTGAAAACTGCATCAAGACAAGACTTTGGGGTTGTCTTGCTATCTTCAAGATGTTGTGCCTTCTTTGCTGCAATATATGTTGGGTTTGTCTCACAGCCTTCAACAGACTTGTGCATGCCATCAGGCATATCACCCTGAAACAAGCACAGAGATGACAAATTTTGCACGTGTATAAACAAAGATGATAACTATGCTGTCAATTCCATCCAATTTCAAATTAGAAAATAAAGAGTAAGTTCAAAAAATCAATAGCATAATTTGGCATTGTTCATAATGCAGGGAGCTTCACCACACTACTGGATTATCATGTCAACATAACAAGCATACATGAAGGGCAAATACAATCATTGTATCTATTTTGGTTAATGTGCATGGCATGTTGTTCATATCATCAGCCACATTAGTAAGATCAAATAGGAGATGACAAGGTGCAAACGTGGGCGGCTTCACCACACACTGGATTATAGATCCACAAAAACAAGCATACATATAGGGAGTATTGAGTAATGATCATGGTATGAATAAGGAAATTTGGTTTTCCAAGTAAAACTTAGAACTTATGGTTCTTGCGAACATGCATTTTGATCGAAATAGCAAACTAAGCAGCAGTAAACGATAGGGAGTATGAGCAAATTGAACAGCAGTTGAGGATAAAGGCTTCAGAAGGACTGACTTACATTAACAGTTAACACCGACTTGATAATGCCCTTCTCCATGTCAAGGGAAGGATAACTCAAGAATTTCAGCACATAATCTTCTTCATAAGCATTGCCTATACTCTACATTTTGTAGAGAGTAATTATAGATATGGTAATACTGGAAGTGATAGAGGATAATGAAGATAAGATGCAGATTGATGCTACATAATCAACTACCAATCCCTGGAAGTACAAGCATTACAGGACAAAATTTACTGACAAGAACAACGGGCTACACTTCTGCACTGGCATTGTCTCTGTATTCTACTTTTTGGTAAGATTAAATATAGATCTGAACTTTTTTAGTAAATGGTGGGTGCTACCGCTTGAGCACTGTGCTGGTTTTCCCTTGAAGAGGAAAGGGTGATGCAGCAAAGTAGCGTAAGTATTTCCTTCAGTTTTTGAGAACCAAGGTATCAATCCAGTAGGAGGCTCCACGCAAGTCCCTTGTACCTACACAAACAAGCAAGAACCTCGCAACCAACGCGATAAAGGGGTTGTCAATCCCTTCACGACCACTTACGAAAGTGAGATCTGATAGAGATAATAAGATAAGATAAATATTTTTTGTATTTTTATGATATAGATTGGAAAGTAAAGATAGAAAAATAAATTAGATTGGAAACTTATATGATGTAAGATAGACCTGGGGGCCATAGGTTTCATTAGTGGCTTCTCTCAAGATAGCATAAGTATTATAGTGGGTGAAAAAATTATTGTTGAGCAATTGATAGAAAAGTGCATAGTTATGAGAATATCTAGGCATGATCATGTATATAGGCATCACGTCTGCAACAAGTAGACCGACTCCTGCCTGCATCTACTACTATTACTCCACACATCGACCGCTATCCAGCATGCATCTAGAGTATTAAGTTGATAAGAACAGAGTAACGCATTAGGCAAGATGACATGATGTAGAGGGATAAACTCAAGCAATATGATATAAAACCCATCTTTTTATCCTCGATGGCAACAATACAATACGTGCCTTGTTGCCCCTGCTGTTGCTGGGAAAGGACACCGCAAGATTGAACCCAAAGCTAAGCACTTCTCTGATGAGGACATGACTACCTTGGATACGACCAAAAATATTGCATACATGTATATTTGTGAGGTGACTTCTAATGCAAACTATGCAATAATTTATTTATGTCATCCAGGACAAAAATACTTCACAAACTTTTGTGCCATGTCTAATTGCAGGTGTATGGGACATTTGTACAATTCACATATGAATATAAGGGAGAAAGAGATGTTTACTTGCTGTTCAAAAAGTTCTCTCACGTCACTTTTGGCCCAAGAGAAGATAGAGTCCAAGTCTCTCACGTTGTGTATTCAGATTCGGACTGCACAGACATACCTGACTTAAAACGCCAATAACTTTTTCATACCGACTCCGAATTGGGTGATTCTTTTTTTGCTGGAAACTAGATTTCGTGCTCTTTCGAGCCCAATTGGATTCATCTTCAAATTCGTCTAGAGTATTGAGATATTGACGAAACAATCTGACACTATAGCAGAATCCGAGTCAAACTACAAGTCCAAAGGTGTTGCATCACCTCCACTTGGGCCCATGAGCCTTGTACGACCTAGGGTTAGTTTTAGGCTGCCTTGGGACGTCCTCCCACCTCCTTGGCCGCCACCCCTTGCTCCTATATAAGTAGATTCATCTAGTAGCTTTTTCCCTGGGATTTGTTTAGTTAAAAGTTAGCCACTGCAACTTGATGAGGACATCAATACAATTGTTACACCCACAGCCCCTGCTGCTATACATACTGGACCAATTACTAGAGCTCGTGCACGCCAACTAAATTACCAGGTACTTTCGTTTCTTGGTAATGATTCTAATGTTCATGAGAATATGATGCTGCCTAAATTGGATACATTTGTTTTGCTTACAAATGAAGGGCCTAGCTTGGAGAAGGATGAACATTGGAGCAAGAACAAGCATGGAGATGATGGCATGCGCAAGGGGAACAAGAACGGAGTTACAAGTGATGATTTCAGGACTTTGAAGCCACCATAATGGGTGCATGAAGCCTTGGACGAAATATACAAGATGCCACTTCACAAATTTCGTCCCGAGGCTATTTTAGGTGCTGCGTCACCTTATTATTGGGCCAGGCCCATGTAATTTCGAAATACATAAGTATAGGCTATTTTTAGAGTCCGTATGTGTGGGGAAACAAGAGATAGGGTTGAATTCGGACCCCTCCACCAAGGGCCACGAAATTCCCCCCCCCCTCTTCCTCCATATATACAGCCCTTAGGGCATCGTTTAGACTTTGGGTTTTGTTTAGATTAAAAGTTCGCCATAGCTGCAACTTCGCGTACTTCGTTTGTGTTCAACGACCAGACAAAGGCGTCACAGAACCCCATCTTGATCAATAAAGCTTTCATCTTATATTCGCAATATTCAGATTGCAATCTCAGTTTCTTGCTTGTTCTTCGTTTGCTCGCAGGAAACAGACCCTCGTGGTCAGGTTGATCGTGCTCCGGCGTGGTCAATAACCTCTCGGAGTTGGTTTAGCGATTGCTAAGGCGCGACGTCCTCGCACGTTCGTAGTCGGATCGTCAAAGTCGACTTCCACCAAAGCGAAGTCCATCATCTCATCGAAAGACGGGACACCTCCACCTCTATCAAGTGGTATCAGATTTCCAGGTTGCTCGGTGAGATTTTACAGTTTTTCGTAGTTTAGATCGAGTCTGTTCTTCATACCTACAGTCCACGAAAAAGCCACAAAAAAAATTAGGGTTAGTTCATCATATTCGAACCAATCTGAGCCTTTGCATAATATTTTTAGGGTTTTGCTTTGTTGAATTTGCGGTTGCATCGTCGTGTCTAGTTGCTGGTCTTAGAGTCTAGTCTTTTAGAGTTTCGAGTTCTGGTCATAAGTTGTCACGCCGCCGCCGCACCATCATCATCGCCCCTGCCATGTACCACCACCGCTTATCCGCCACCGCTCCGAATCCGTATCCATATACCACCACCAATCCGTGTCCATATACCACCACCGATCCATATCCATATACTACCACCGCTACCACCACCGCTGCCATCTACCACCACCATATATCCACCACCAATCCGAGTTCCTTGCATATTAGGTTTGTTTTCGAGATCCATCTAGATTCCGATTCGTGTTTCCTTGCCGGAGTAGGTTTCGAAAAAAAAAAGAGTCGGGTAGCCACGCTCCGTTTAGGCCCAAAATTTTTCGAAAACGCATTTTTCGAAAAAATTTCTGGCTATCCTATTTTTAGGTGTTTCTAAGTGTTTTGAGACAGGTGCCATTATAGGAAGTTTTTTTTGACCCGTTTCCAGTTTTTGGGTCTGGGCAGTCGAAAAAAAAAATTGGTCGAAAAAATTTCGTGCCCATCCTGTCCGTTTGAGCTAGGAAGAGTTTTCAGACACTCGCCATTATAGTGATTTTTCGCAAAAAAAAAGCAGCGCAAAAAAAAGAGCGCAAAAAAAGAGCGATTTTTTTTCAGAGTGTGCTTTTCCCTTGTTTACGTGCCGCGCCGTGATTTTGTTGGTGTTCTAGGCTCGCGTCTCTAGCACAGTCTAGCCTAGGACCAGCACAGTACCGTCGTTGAGCGTTTATTCAACTTTGCATCTCTGAATTGATTATTGCTGACCCTTTTTGCTACCATATTATAAGCCTTCCCAGCTCCACATACATCTACGTCGTGCGTTTGACTCTCCCTGGTAATCGCTCTATCCAAGCTTTGAGAGTTTTGACTACAACGGTTCCCGATCACCGCCTGCTGCTGGGTAAGACCTGGTAAGAATTTGAGATTTGCTTGACGGATTTGTGATACACCACCACCACTTCTTAGTAGTCTGTAGGATCATATTCTTGTGTGTTTCTATTGCTGCTAACCATGCCAGGATCACAAGCCGACGAGATTGACTGGGAGAACTTATCGAACAAGGAGCTTCATGATAAGTTTCAGCAAATGATGACTGAACAGGTGCAAGATGTGCTGAACAATTTTGAAGAGGCCATGGAGAAGTTTACTGGCCTTGAGAAGACGTTCGAAACAAAGCTCGATAACAGATTTAATGAACTGCTTGCGCGTCTTCCACCACCGGCTGCACCTGTCGCACCTCTGCAACAACAACAACTACGCCCCCTTCCGAATCAGTATGGGCGAGCACAGCGTGTTCCTATTGAGCTAGGACAACATTCTGGTGCCGCTGCTACTGCTGTTGGTGCTTCTTTGGCTCCTGCTACTGCTGCTGCTGGTACCCAGGAGGATGATGATTATGTGGGAGATTATGAGGATGAGGTTGATCAAAATCCGAACTACGTGCAGCCACCAGCACCACCACCACCAGGTCGACCTCAGGTATATATTCGTAATGGTAGGCCCGCACCACCACCTCAGGTACGAGATGATGTCCATATTCCTAAACTGAAATTGAATATTCCACCATTTGAGGGTAGATATGTTCCTGATATATATCTTACTTGGGAGTTAGAAACTGAACAACGATTTACATGTTTACAATATCCTGAGGAGAGACGAGTTGCTGTTGTTGTTTGTGCTTTCACTAGTTTTGCATGTGTATGGTGGTCTGAACATTGTAGATTATATCCTATTCCAACTACTTGGGCTGCTTTGAAAACTGCTATGCGTACGCGTTGGGTTCCACCATATTATCAACGTGAATTGCTTCAAAAATTGCAGCGTTTAAGACAAGGAAAAAATTCTGTAGAAGAATATTATCAGGAATTACAAACTGGCATGATTAGATGTGGTATTGTTGAGGAGAATGAAGCTATGCTTGCACGTTTTCTGGGTGGATTAAATAGAGAGATTCAGACCATTCTAGACTATAAGGAGTATACTAATATCACTCGTTTATTCCATCTTGCTTGTAAAGCTGAACGTGAAGTGCAGGATCGACAAGCATTGGGGCGAACTAACTTTTCTGCAGGCCAACCTTCATCATGGACACCACGTGCATCTTCCACTTCAACTGCACCAGCACCTCCATCCGGTGCCACCTCCAGCCGTGATACAAGAAAACAGGCACAACCACCATTATCTGCCAAGAGCGCACCTGCGGGGCCTGCACAGCGTTCTTCTTCTTCCATGGCATCAACAGGGCACACAAGTGATATTATTTGTCGTAGTTGTAAGGGAGGAGGTCATTATGCGAGGGAATGCAAATCTCCGCGTGTGATGATTGCTACCGCGGATGGTGGATATGAGTCTGCTAGTGACTATGATGAGGAGACATTGGCTCTTATTACACGTGAAGAACATGGTGGAGATGATTCTGATCATGAGACACAATACATGGCTCCTGAAGACGCTGACAGGTATGAATTTTTAGTTGCTCAACGTGTTTTGAGTGTGCAGGTCACACAAGCTGAGCAAAATCAGAGGCACAATTTGTTCCATACCAAGGGAGTTGTGAAGGAACGTTCTGTGCGCGTCATAATAGACGGAGGGAGCTGCAACAACTTGGCTAGCATGGAGATGGTGGAGAAGCTTTCTCTCACCACAAGACCACATTCACATCCTTACTACATCCAATGGTTCAACAACAGCGGCAAGGTTAAGGTAACACGTACTGTTCGTGTGCATTTTAGTATCTCTACATATGCTGATTATGTTGATTGTGATGTGGTACCTATGCAAGCATGTTCCTTATTACTTGGTAGACCATGGCAATTTGATAACAATTCTGTACACCATGGTAGAAACAATCACTATACTCTTGTTCATAAGGATAAAAATATTACTTTGCTTCCTATGACTCCTGATTCCATTTTGAAAGATGATATTAATAGAGCTAATAAAGCACAACAGGAAAAGAATAAGAGTGAAAATCAGATTGTGGCAAAAGAATTTGAGCAACAAATGAAGCCTAATAATAAACCATCTAGTGTTGCTTCTGAAATTAAATGGAAAAGTGCATGTTTATTTGCCACCAAATCTGATATTGATGAGCTAGATTTCAGCAAATCTGTTTGCTATGTTTTTGTGTGCAAAGAGGCATTATTTTCATTCGAGGACGTGCCTTCCTCTTTGCCTCCAGCTGTCACTAACATTTTGCAGGAGTTCGCTGACGTTTTTCCACAAGACGTGCCACCGGGATTACCACCTATTCGAGGGATTGAGCATCAGATTGACTTAATTCTCGGTGCTTCACTGCCAAACCGTGCACCATACCGTACCAATCCAGAGGAGACGAAGGAGATTATGCGTCAAGTACAAGAGCTTCTCGACAAAGGTTATATACGCGAATCCCTTAGTCCTTGTGCTGTTCCTATTATTCTAGTGCCGAAAAAGGATGGTACATCACGTATGTGTGTTGATTGTAGAGGCATTAATAATATTACTATTCGTTATCGTCATCCTATTCCTAGGCTAGATGATATGCTTGATAAATTGAGTGGCTCTACAATATTCTCCAAAGTTGATTTGCGTAGTGGCTACCATCAAATTCGTATGAAATTGGGAGATGAATGGAAAACAGCATTTAAAACTAAGTTTGGATTATATGAGTGGTTAGTCATGCCTTTTGGGTTAACTAATGCAGCTAGTACTTTCATGAGATTAATGAACGAAGTTTTACGTGCTTTCATTGGACGATTTGTGGTAGTTTACTTTGATGACATATTGATTTATAGCAGATCTTTGGAAGAACATTTGGAACATTTACGTGCTGTTTTTATTGCTCTACGTGATGCACGTTTGTTTGGTAACCTTGGGAAGTGCACCTTTTGCACCGACCGAGTATCTTTTCTTGGCTATGTTGTTACTCCACAGGGAATTGAAGTTGATAAAGCCAAGATTGAAGCTATTGAGAGTTGGCCGCAGCCCAAAACGGTCACACAAGTGAGGAGTTTTCTTGGCCTTGCTGGATTCTATAGGCGTTTTGTGAGAGATTTCAGCACCATTGCTGCACCTCTCAATGAGCTTACAAAGAAAGATGTGCCTTTTCTTTGGGGTACCGCACAGGAAGAAGCCTTCACGGTATTGAAAGATAAGTTGACACATGCTCCTTTACTCCAACTTCCTGATTTTAATAAGACTTTTGAGCTTGAATGTGATGCTAGTGGAATTGGATTAGGAGGTGTGTTATTACAAGATGGCAAACCTGTTGCATACTTTTCTGAAAAATTGAGTGGGCCTAGTCTGAATTATTCTACTTATGATAAAGAATTATATGCTCTTGTTCGGACTTTAGAAACATGGCAACATTATTTATGGCCCAAAGAATTTGTTATACATTCTGATCATGAATCTTTGAAACATATTAAAAGTCAAGCTAAACTGAATCGTAGACATGCTAAATGGGTTGAATTCATTGGGACTTTCCCTTATGTCATTAAACACAAGAAGGGAAAAGAAAATGTTATTGCTGATGCATTGTCTCGTCGCTATACTATGCTTTCACAACTTGACTTCAAAATATTTGGTTTAGAGACCATCAAAGATCAATATGTGCATGATGTTGATTTTAAAGATGTAATGCAGAATTGTAAAGAAGGAAGAATGTGGAACAAGTTTGTTGTTAACGATGGATTTGTGTTTCATGCTAACAAGCTATGCATTCCAGCTAGCTCCGTTCGTCTTTTGTTGTTGCAGGAGGCGCATGGAGGAGGATTAATGGGACACTTTGGCGTGAAGAAGACGGAGGACGTACTTGCTACACATTTCTTTTGGCCAAAGATGAGACGGGATGTTGAGCGTTTTATTGCTCGCTGCACTACATGTCAAAAAGCTAAGTCACGACTCAATCCTCATGGTTTATATATGCCTTTGCCTGTACCTAGTGTTCCTTGGGAGGATATATCTATGGACTTTGTTTTAGGTTTACCTCGAACAAAGAAGGGGAGGGATAGCATATTTGTTGTCGTGGATAGATTCTCGAAAATGGCACACTTTATACCATGTCATAAAAGCGATGATGCTGTTAATGTTGCTGATTTGTTCTTTCGTGAAATTATTCGCTTGCATGGTGTGCCAAATACTATTGTTTCAGATCGTGATACTAAATTTCTTAGCCACTTTTGGAGATGTTTATGGGCTAAGTTGGGGACTAAACTGCTTTTTAGTACTACTTGTCACCCCCAAACTGATGGACAAACTGAAGTAGTCAATAGAACGTTGTCTACTATGCTTAGGGCTGTTTTGAAGAATAATAAGACAATGTGGGAGGAATGCTTGCCTCATATTGAATTTGCTTATAATCGTTCATTGCATTCTACTACTAAGATGTGCCCTTTTGAAGTTGTGTATGGTTTCCTACCTCGTGCACCTATTGATTTGTTGCCTCTTCCATCTTCGGAGAAGGTTAATTTTGATGCTAAACAACGTGCTGAATTGATTTTAAAAATGCATGAGTTAACTAAGGAAAACATTGAGCGCATGAATGCTAAATATAAACTTGCTGGAGATAAGGGTAGAAAACATGTTGTGTTTGCACCTGGAGATCTTGTTTGGTTACATTTGCGTAAGGATAGATTTCCTGATTTGCGCAAATCAAAGTTAATGCCACGTGCTGATGGTCCCTTTAAGGTGTTAGAGAAAATAAATGATAATGCATATAAACTTGAGCTGCCTGCAGATTTTGGGGTTAGTCCCACTTTTAACATTGCAGATTTGAAGCCTTATTTGGGTGAAGAAGATGAACTTCCGTCGAGGACGACTTCATTTCAAGAAGGGGAGGATGATGAGGACATCAATACAATTGTTACACCCACAGCCCCTGCTGCTATACATACTGGACCAATTACTAGAGCTCGTGCACGCCAACTAAATTACCAGGTACTTTCGTTTCTTGGTAATGATTCTAATGTTCATGAGAATATGATGCTGCCTAAATTGGATACATTTGTTTTGCTTACAAATGAAGGGCCTAGCTTGGAGAAGGATGAACATTGGAGCAAGAACAAGCATGGAGATGATGGCATGCGCAAGGGGAACAAGAACGGAGTTACAAGTGATGATTTCAGGACTTTGAAGCCACCATAATGGGTGCATGAAGCCTTGGACGAAATATACAAGATGCCACTTCACAAATTTCGTCCCGAGGCTATTTTAGGTGCTGCGTCACCTTATTATTGGGCCAGGCCCATGTAATTTCGAAATACATAAGTATAGGCTATTTTTAGAGTCCGTATGTGTGGGGAAACAAGAGATAGGGTTGAATTCGGACCCCTCCACCAAGGGCCACGAAATTCTCCCCCCCCCCCTCTTCCTCCATATATACAGCCCTTAGGGCATCGTTTAGACTTTGGGTTTTGTTTAGCTTAAAAGTTCGCCATAGCTGCAACTTCGCGTACTTCGTTTGTGTTCAACGACCAGACAAAGGCGTCACAGAACCCCATCTTGATCAATAAAGCTTTCATCTTATATTCGCAATATTCAGATTGCAATCTCAGTTTCTTGCTTGTTCTTCGTTTGCTCGCAGGAAACAGACCCTCGTGGTCAGGTTGATCGTGCTCCGGCGTGGTCAATAACCTCTCGGAGTTGGTTTAGCGATTGCTAAGGCGCGACGTCCTCGCACGTTCGTAGTCGGATCGTCAAAGTCGACTTCCACCAAAGCGAAGTCCATCATCTCATCGAAAGACGGGACACCTCCGCCTCTATCACAACTTCGTGTACTTTGTTTGTGTCCAACGACTAGACCAAGACTGCTTACGGATCCCTATCTTTATCAATACTTCATATATATTCGCAATATTCAGATTGCTTTATCATATTCTTGCTTGTTCTTCGATTGCTTGCAGGAATAGACCTTCGTGGTCAGGTTGATCGTGCTCCGGCGTGGTCAATAACCTCTCGGAGTTGGTTTAGCGATTGCTAAGGCGCAACGTCATGAACGTTTGTAGTCGGATTGTCAAAGTCGTCTCCATCAAATCGATAGTTATCATCTCATCGAAAGATCGGGACACCCCCGCCTCTATCAAGTGGTATCAGTTTTCAGGTTGCTCGGTGAGAATTTCCAGTTTTCCCTAGATTAGATTTATTTTCTTACCTATTTTCCAAGATAAAAAGCCATAGAAAAAAGTTAGATCTATTCATCCTTTGTCCAAGCCGGTCTGAGCCTTTACAATTTTCTTTTCATTGTTTGCATTATTGAATTATCGGTTGCATCGTCGTGTCGAGTTGCTGGTCTTAGTGTCTAGATCGTTTAGAGTTTCGAGTTCTGCTCACAGTAGTCACGCCACCACTGCATCGTTATCCCTTCCGCTGTCCACCACCCATCCATCAATTTCCACCACGTGCTACCCATCGTTCGTTGTCATAATCATTGTTGAGATCGTCACATCTTCACTTGATCCAATCTGCATCTTATCTAGTTTGTTTTGGAGAGAGTGAGAGAAAAAAAGATGGAGAAAAAAAGAGAAAAAAAGGAAAGAAAAAAAGAAAGAAAAAGAAAAAAGTGTGAAAAAAAAGGAAGAGAAAAAACAAAATTCGGATCTATCTAGACTCAATCTCGTAGTTGAATTCGGATCGAAATCTGTTTTGTGCACTGTTCAGTAAAACAGGCATAACTTCCTCATACGAAGTCCGTTTTGGCTCCACAAGTACTCAAATTAAAGCTAGCGACTAGACGCATCTGAATAGTTGCAATAGAAAGTTAAATATTTGGCGTCTCAAAATCAGCTTCTAAATAGGTCTTTTTGCCCTCTAAAGTTCGCACATACAGTTTGTTCCAGTTTTTCAGGCCAGTTTTAGAATTCTTTGACTCCTCATATCAATTCGGAATTGAGTGATTCTTTTTCAATTGGAAAGCTTGAGTTAGTAGCAAACTTTTCAAGAGGAAAGTTGGAGAGAGAGTTGTTATATATCTTGCTTGGCAGTTGTTATTCATCATTATCTTTACTGCCATTGTGATCTTCACTTATATCTTGCTGTCCAGAGCTACTTATCATTCATTGATGCTAGTTGTGCTATGCCATGACCTCATTAGTGTTCTAGGCTCGCGTCTCTAGTCCGGTCTAGCCTAGGACCAACACAGTACCGTCGTTGAGCGTTTATTCAACATTGCATCTTTGAATTGATTATTGCTAATCTTTTGCTACCATATATAGCCAACCCAGCTCCACAAATTTCTACACCGTGTATACGTACGTTCCCCTGACAATCGCTTTACACAATCTTCAGAGTTACTTGACACCGCTGGTTGCCTGTCACCACCTGCCGCATGTAAGAACTTGTAAGATATTGATATTTGCTTACTGTGAGCACGTTACAACCACATCCTAGTACTTCATAGGAACATTATTCTCGAATTTTGTTTCTTGTTTCTACTAATCATGACAGGTACCGGAGATAGAAGTTTTTGGACGACGAACACATCTTCACCATCACGAGAGTTGGGACAACACACACAAGTACATGGCCAGGTTAGCTCTTTACCATCATTTGAGGGTAGATTTAATCCTGCTATTTATCTAGCTTGGGAGCTTGAAGTACAACAAGTTTTTAGTTACCATGACTTTTCTGAACTTGAGCAAGTACGAGCTGCCACTAGAGCATTTACCGGTTTTGCTTCTGTTTGGTGGAGTGTGCATTGTAAGAAAAACATTGATAACCAACCCACAACTTGGAAAGTTTTGAAAGGTGTAATGAGACAACAATTTTTTCCTCCTTACCATCGTCGTGAATTGCTTCGCAAATTGGAACAATTAAATAAAGGCAGTAACATTGTTCATGCTTACTACCAAGAGTTCAAATATTATATGCATCATTGTGACATAGAAGAATCTGAGGATGATATAATGAATAGATTTTTTGGTGGTTTGAACCATGATATACATGCAAGATTTCACTATATTCCTCGTTGCATTATTGGTATGTATGTTCGCGCTTGTATCTTTGAGAGACAGATACAGGAGGATGCATTGGGTGACTACAACAACAACTATTCCAGTTCATGCTCACCACCGCCGGTTGGTTCCTCCACCGTTGCACCTACTAGAGCAGCCCGACCTCGAATTGTGAGCGCGACATTATCTCAAGAGTATGGTCCATTGTCAACGTCCGTACCTACATCAGCTACGTCTTTGCGACAAGGTAACAGTAAAGGTATTGATGATATAACTTCACATGAGAATGATGCATCCCTAGTTAACTTGAATGCATCATGTGTTGCGTTACCTATTGATTTGAGCACATCACCTACTTTAGAGAATCTTGATACTGTCATGAATGCCTCATGTGATCAAACAACTGTAATACCAACATTTTTGAGTGCACCCATTGAATTAATTTTTTATGCAAAAGAATCAATGTTTATTCATTCTGATATGACCTCTAATCTTGGTGATGATTCTGTGTCGAATGACTTATTGCATGTTTGCTTATTTAAGCATGTTGTAGCATATAAATTTGATGCAATTAAGGTTTGTTCACCAATGTTGGGATGGTTTAATGATGAACATTGTCAATCTTTTAAAATGAATAAGAGCTTCACTTATATGTGCAAACTGAGTTGCAATATTTTCATGGATTCTACTTCTTGTGATAATGTTTTGGCTTTATATTTTATGAACTATGCAAGTTACTCATCTATTCATGTGTCATATGTGCAAAAATCAAGGGAAGTAAAGATGGATGACATATACATATACAACATGTACACCTTGTCTCTTCTGTTAGCCACATTTCAGATTAAGCAACGCCGAGGACGGCTTTGTTTTCAAGAAGGGGAGGATGATGAGGACATGACTACCTTGGATACGACCAAAAATATTGCATACATGTATAATTGTGAGGTGACTTCTAATGCAAACTATGCAATAATTTATTTATGTCATCTAGGACAAAAATACTTCACAAACTTTTGTGCCATGTCTAATTGCAGGTGTATGGGACATTTGTACAATTCACATGTGAATATAAGGGAGAAAGAGATGTTTACTTGCTGTTCAAAAAGTTCTCTCACGTCACTTTTGGCCCAAGAGAAGATAGAGTCCAAGTCTCTCACGTTCTGCATTCAGATTCGGACTGCACAGACATACCTGACTTAAAACGCCAACAACTTTTTCATACGGACTCCGAATTGGGTGATTTTTTTTGCTGGAAACTAGATTTCGTGCTCTTTCCAGCCCAATTGGATCCACCTTCAAATTCGTCCAGAGCATTGAGATATCGACGAAACAATCTGACACTGCAGCAGAATCCGAGTCAAACTACAAGTCCAAAGGTGTTGCATCACCTCCACTTGGGCCCATGAGCCTTGTACGACCTAGGGTTAGTTTTAGGCTGCCTTGGGACGTCCTCCCACCTCCTTGGCCGCCACCCCTTGCTCCTATATAAGTAGATCCATCTAGTAGCTTTTTCCTTGGGATTTGTTTAGTTAAAAGTTAGCCATTGCAACTTCGTGTACTTTGTTTGTGTCCAACGACCAGACCAAGACCGTTTACGGATCCCCACCTTTATCAATACTTCATATATATTCACAATATTCAGATTGCTTTATCATATTCTTGCTTGTTCTTCGATTGCTTGCAGGAATAGACCTTCGTGGTCAGGTTGATCGTGCTCCGGCGTGGTCAATAACCTCTCGGAGTTGGTTTAGCGATTGCTAAGGCGCAATGTCGTGCACGATTGTAGTCGGATCGTCAAAGTCGTCTCCATCAAATCGATAGTTATCATCTCATCGAAAGAGGTTGATCGTGCTCCGGCGTGGTCAATAACCTCTCGGAGTTGGTTTAGCGATTGCTAAGGCGCAACGTCGTGCACGTTTGTAGTCGGATCGTCAAAGTCATCTCCATCAAATCGATCGTTATCATCTCATCGAAAGATCGGGACACCCCCGCCTCTATCATTCTCCCATTGCAAGAAAGATCAATCTAGTAGGCCAAACCAAACTGATAATTCAAAGAGACTTGCAAAGATAACCAATCATACATAAAAGAATTCAGAGGAGATTCAAATATTTCTCATAGATAAACTTGATCATAAACCCACAATTCATCAGATCTCGACAAACACTCCGCAAAAAGAGTTACACCGAATAGATCTCCAAGAAGATCGAGGAGAACTTTGTATTGAGATTCAAAGAGAGAGAAGAAGCCATCTAGCTAATAACTATGGACCCGAAGGTCTGTAGTAAACTACTCACAACTCATAGGAGAGGCCTTGGCGATGATGTAGAGGCCCTCCGTGATCGCTTCCCCCTCCGGCGGAGCACCGGAAAAGGCTTCAAGATGGGATCTCACGGGTACAGAAGGTTGCGGCAGTGGAAATAGGGTTTCGTGGTGCTCATGGATGTTTTTGGGGTACATAGATATATATAGGAGAAGAAGTAGGTCGGTGGAGCCACGAGGGGCCCACAAGGGTGGGGGACGCGCCCACCCCCCTAGGGTGTGCCCTGCACTCTCGTGGCCGCCTTGGCTGCTTCTTGACGTCCACTCCAAGTCTCCTGGATTGTGTTTGTTCCAAAAAGATCGCTCCCGAAGGTTTCATTCCGTTTGGACTCCGTTTGATATTCCTTTTCTTCGAAACACTAAAATAGGCAAAAAAACGACAATTCAGGATGGGCCTCCGATTAGTAGGTTAGTCCCAAAAAAGATATAGAAGTGTATAGTAAAGCCCATAAACATCCAAAACGGGTAATATAATAGCATGGAACAATCAAAAATTATAGATACGTTGGAGACGTATCAAGCATCCCCAAGCTTAATTCCCACTCGTCCTCGAGTAGGTAAATGATAAAAACAGAATTTTTCATGTGGAATGTTACCTAGCATATTTCTCAATGTAATTTTCTTTATTGTGGCATGAATGTTCAGATCCAAATGATTCAACATAAAAGTTCATATTGACATGAAAACAATAATACTTCAAGCATACTAACAGAGCAATCATGTCTTCCCAAAATAACATGGCTAAAGAAAGCTATCCCTACAAAATCATATAGTCTGGCTATGCTCTATCTTCATCACACAAAGTATTTAATCATGCACAACCCGGATGACAAGCCAAGCAATTGTTTCATACTTTTATGTTCTCAAACTTTTTCAACTTTCATGCCATACATGAGCGTGAGCCATGGACATAGCATTATATGTGGAATAGAATGGTGGTTGTGGAGAAGACAAAAAAAGGAGAAGATAGTCTCACATCAACTAGGCATATCAACGCGCTATGGAGATGTCCATTAATAGATATCAATGTGAGTGAGTAGGGATTGCCATGCAACGGATGCTCTAGAGCTATAAGTGTATGAAAGCTCAACAAAAGAAACTAAGTGGGTGTGCATCCAACTTGCTTTCTCATGAAGACGTAGGGCAGTTTGAGGAAGCCCATTATTGGAATATACAAACCAAGTTCTATAATGTAAAATTCCCACTAGTATATGAAAGTGACAACATAGGCGACTCTCTATCATGAAGATCATGGTGCTACTTTGAAGCACAAGTGTGGTAAAAGGATAGTAACATTGTCCCTTCTCTCATTTTCTCTCATTTTTTATATGGCCTTTCTCCTTTTTTATGGCCTTTCTCTTCTTTTTTCATAAAGTCGGAAGTCTCATCCCGACTTGTGGGGGAATCATTGTCTCCATCATCCTTTCCTCACTTGGGACAATGCTCTAATAATGAAGATCATCACACTTTTTTTACTTACAACTCAAGAATTACAACTCAATACTTGAACAAAATATGACTCTATGTGGATGCCTCGTGTGGTGTACCGGGATATGCAATGAATCAAGAGTGACATGTATGAAAGAATTATCAAGGTGGCTTTGCCACAAATACGATGTCAATTACATGATCATGCAACAGTAATATGACAATGATGGAGCGTGTCATAATAAACGGAAGGGTGGAAGGTTGCATGGCAATATATCTCGGAATGGCTATGGAAATGCCATAACAGGTAGGTATGGTGGCTGTTTTGAGGAAGGTATATGGTGGGTGTATGGTACCGGTGAAAGTTGCATGGCACAAGAGAGGCTAGCAATGGTGGAAGGATGAGAGTGCGTATAATCCATGGACTCAACATTAGTCATAAAGAACTCATATACTTATTGCAAAAATCTACAAGTTATTGAAACAAAGTACTACGCGCATGCTCCTAAGGGGATAGATTGGTAGGAAAAGACCATCGCTTGTCCCCGACTGCCACTCATAAGGAAGACAATCAATAAATAAATCATGCTCCAACTTCATCACATAACGGTTCACCATACGTGCATGCTACGGGAATCACAAACTTCAACACAAGTATTCCTCAAATTCACTACTCAAATAGCATGACTCTAATATCACCATCCTCATATCTCAAAACAATTATCAAGCATCAAATTGATCATAGCATCCAATTCACTTTCTATGATAGTTTTTATTATACCCAACTTGGATGCCCATAATATTAGGACCAATTTTATAACCATAGAAAATACCATGCTGTTCGAAAAGACTCTCAAAATAATATAAGTGAAGCATGAGAGATCAATAATTTCTACAAAATAAAACCACCTCCGTGCTATAAAAAGATATAAGTGAAGCACTAGAGCGAAATTCTCTAGCTCAAAAGAGATAAGTGAAGCACATAGAGTATTCTAATAAATTCCGAATCATGTTGTGTCTCTCTCCAAGGTTTTGTACAGAAAGGATGATTTTAGTAAACTAAAAATCAAAGACTCATATCATACAAGACGCTCCAAGCAAAACACATATCATGTGGCGAATAAAAATATAGCTCCTAGTAAAGTTACCGATAAACGAAAACGAAAGAGGGGATGCCTTCCGGGGCATCCCCAAGCTTAGGCTTTTGGTTGTCCTTGAATTATCTTGGGGTTCCATGGGCATCCCCAAGATTAGGCTCTTGCCACTCCTTATTCCATAGTCCATCAAATATTTACCCAAAACTTGAAAACTTCACAACACAAAACTCAACAGGAAATCTCATAAGCTCCGTTAGTGCAAGAAAGAAAAACCACCACTTAGGTACTGTAATGAACTCATTCTTTATTTATATTGGTGTTAAACCTACTGTATTCCAACTTCTCTATGGTTCATACCCCCCGATACTAGCCATAGATTCATCAAAATAAGCAAACAACATATGAAAAACAGAATATGTCAAAAACAGAACAGTCTGTAGCAATCTGTAACTTTAGAATACTTCTGGAACTCTAACAATCGTACCAAAATAGGAAGTCTTAGGAAATTTGTCTATTGATCTACTTCAAAAAGAATAAACTAAAAAGCACGTTCTTGTGATTTGTTAAAATTATTCTCGTGCACGCAAAAATTTCTATTTTTCAGCAAGATCAAATTAACTATCACCATAGGTTATCCTATAGGTTATACTTGACACAAACACTAATTAAAGCATAAAACAACATCTAAACAGAGGCTAGTTGAATTATTTATTACTAAATAGAAGCAGAAATCAAGGAACAAGAATAAAATTGGGTTGCCTCCCAACAAGCGCTATCGTTTAACGCCCCTAGCTAGGCATAAAAGCAAGAATAGATCTAGGTATTGCCATCTTTGGTATTCAACTCATAAGTGGTTCACATAATAGATTGATAAAATAATTTTATTTTATTTCTAGGAAAGTGTTCCATGCCTTTCCTTAATGGAAATTGAAATCTAATATTTCCTTCCTTCATATCAATAATTGCACGAATCGTTCTAAGGAAAGGTCTACCAAGAATAATAGGACATGAAAGATTGCAATCTGTATCAAGAACGATAAAATCTATGGGCACATAATTCCTATTTGCAACAATAAGAACATCATTAATCCTTTCCATAGGTTTCTTAATGGTGGAATGCGCAAGGTGCAAATTTAAAGAGAAATCATCAAAATCACGGAAACCTAGCACATCACATAAAGTTTTTGGAATCGTGGAAACACTGGCACCCAAATCACACAAAGCATAGCATTCATGATCTTTAATTTTAATTTTAATAGTAGGTTCCCACTCATAATAAAGTTTTCTAGGGATAGAAACTTCCAATTCAAGTTTTTCTTCGTGAGATTGCATCAAAGCATCAACGATATGTTTGGTAAAAGCTTTATTTTGACTATAAGCATGAGGAGAATTCAACACGGATTGCAACAAGGAAATACAATCTATTAAAGAAAAAAACTAGAAGAACACGCTTTTACAAAGCAATCTTTCTTAGCACGCATCCTAGCGGTTCTTTCTTTGCACTCATCAATGGAAATCTCATGGCTTTGAGAGACTCATTGATATCATGCTTAGGTGGAATAGATCTAAGTTTCAAACAATCAACATCAAGAGAAATTCTATCCATGTTCCTAGCCAAGTCATCAACTTTAAGTAATTTTTCTTCAAGCAAAGCATTGAAATTCTTTTGAGAGAGCATAAATTCTTTAACACCATTATCAAAATCAGAGGGCATCTTACTAAAATTTCCATAAGAGTTGTTGCAGGAATTACCATAATTATTAGAGGAATTACTAGGGAACGACCTAGGATTAAAGTTTCCTCTATAAGCGTTGTTACCAAAATTATTCCTACCAACAAAATTCACATCCATAGATTCATTATTATTCTCAATCAAGGTACACAAAGGCATATCATTGGGATCAATAGGAGCACTCTTATTAGAAAACAATTTCATAAGTTCATACATCTTTCCACTCAAAACAGTAATCTCTTCTATCGCATGAACTTTTTTACTAGTAGATCTTTCGGTATGCCATTGAGAATAATTAACCATAATATTATCTAGGAGTTTAGTAGCTTCTCCTAAAGTGATTTCCATAAAAGTGCCTCCCGCGGCCAAATCTAAAAGATTTCTAGAAGCAAAATTCAATCCGGCATAAAAAATTTGTATGATCATCCATAAATTTAATCCATGAGTAGGGCAATTACGAATCATTAATTTCATCCTCTCCCAAGATTGTGCAACATGCTCATGATCAAGTTGCTTGAAATTCGGAATATCGTTCCTAAGGGAGATGATCTTAGCGGGAGGAAAATACTTAGAGATAAAAGCATCTGTGCACTTACTCCTTGAATCAATACTATTTTTAGGCAAAGACAAAAACCAAGTTTTAGCATGATCTCTAAGTGAAAACGGAAATAACTTCGATTTAACAATATCATTATATGTGTCTTTCTTCTTTTGCATATCACACAAATCAACAAAGTTGTTTAGATGAGTAGCGACATCTTCACTAGGAAGGCTGGAGAATTGATCTTTCATAACAAGATTCAACAAAGCAGCATTGATTTCACAAGATTCATTCAATTTAACAATATCATTATCCGTGTCTTTCCTCTTTTGCATATCACACAAATCAACAAAGTTGTTTAGATGAGTAGCGACATCTTCACTAGGAAGGCTGGAGAATTGATCTTTCATAACAAGATTCAACAAAGCAGCATTGATTTCACAAGATTCAGCATCATTAAGAGGAGCAGTCGGAGTGCTAAGGAAATCATTATTCTTGGTATTGGAAAAGTCACACAATTTAGTATTATCTTGAGCCATCGTGACAAGCAATCCAACACACAAAGCACACAAGAGGCAACCAAAAAAGAGGCGAACGGAAAAGAGAGGGTGAATAAAACGACAAGGGTGAAGTGGGGGAGAGGAAAATGAGAGGCAAATGGCAAATAATGTAATGCGAGGGAGATGAGTTTGTGATGGGTACTTGGTATGTCTTGACTTGTGCGAAGACCTCCCGGGCAACGGCGCTAGAAATCCTTCTTGCTACCTCTTGAGCACTGCGTTGGTTATCCCTTGAAGAGGAAAGGGTGATGCAACAAAGTAGCATAAGTATTTCCCTTAGTTTTTGAGAACCAAGGTATCAATCCAGTAGGAGGATCCACGCAAGTCCATCATACCTACACAAAACAAACAAGAACCTCGCAACCAACGCGATAAAGGGGTTGTTAATCCCTTCACGGCCACTTGCGAAAGCGAGATCTGATAGAGATAATAAGATAAGATAAATATTTTTGGTATTTTTATGATATAGATTGGAAAGTAAAGATAGCAAAATAAAGTAGATTGGAAACTTATATGATGTAAGATAGACCCAGGGGCCATAGGTTTCACTAGTGGCTTCTCTCAAGATAGCATAAGTATTACGGTGGGTGAACAAATTACTGTCGAGCAATTGATTGAAAAGTGCATAGTTATGAGAATATCTAGGCATGATCATGTATATAGGCATCACGTCCGCAACAAGTAGAACGACTCCAGCCTGCATCTACTATTATTACTCCACACATCGACCACTATCCAACATGCATCTAGAGTATTAAGTTCATAAGAACAGAGTAATGCATTAGGCAGGATGACATGATGTAGAGGGATAAACTCAAGCAATATGATATAAACCCCATCTTTTTATCCTGGATGGCAACCATACGATACGTGCCTTGCTGCCCCTGCTGTCACTGGGAAAGGACACAGCAAGATTGAACCCAAAGCTAAGCACTTCTCCCATTGCAAGAAAGATCAATCTAGTAGGCCAAACCAAACTGGTAATTCGAAGAGATTTGCAAAGATAACCAATCATACATAAACAATTCAGAGGAGATTCTAATATTTCTCATAGATAAACTTGATCATAAACCCACAATTCATCGGATCTCAACAAACACACCGCAAAAAGAGTTACATCGAATAGATCTCCACGAAGACCGAGGAGAATTTTGTATTGAGATTCAAAGAGAGAGAAGAAGTTATCTAGCTAATAACTATGGACCCGAAGGTCTGTGGTAAACTACTCAAAACTCATAGGAGAGGCCTTGGCGATGATGTAGATGCCCTCCGTGATCGATTCCCCCTCCGGCGGAGCACCGAAAAAGGCTCCAAGATGGGATCTCATGGGTACAGAAGGTTGCGGCGGTGGAAATAGGGTTTCGTGGTGCTCCTGGATGTTTTCGAGGTACGTAGATATATATAGGAGGAAGAAGTAGGTCGGTGGAGCCACGAGGGGCCCACGAGGGTGGGGGCGCGCCCACCCCCCTAGGGCATGCCCTTCACCCTCGTGGCCGCCTCGGCTGCTTCTTGACATCCAATCCAAGTCTCCTGGATTGCATTTGTTCCGAAAAGATCACTCCCGAAGGTTTCATTCCGTTTGGACTCCGTTTGATATTCCTTTTCCTCGAAACACTGAAATAGGCAAAAAAAATAGCAATTCGGGCTGGGCCTCCGGTTAGTAGGTTAGTCCCAAAAATGATATAAAAGTGTATAATAAAGCCCATAAACATCCAAAATGGGTAATATAATAGCGTGGAATAAACAAAAATTATAGATACGTTGGAGACGTATCAGTGGGCGAGGGAGATAAGATACAAAATGCTACACAATGAACCAATCCCTCCCTTCCCATAATACAAGATTGTTTTGAACACTAGTGTACTGTACAAAACGTTCTTATATTATGGGACAAGAGAGTAGCTGTTAATGTAACTACAGTGATAGACGATGTTCAGTCCTTACAAGAGGACTGCAGAGCTAAACATCTTCAAAAGCATTGGGTTGATTCTAAATTTATGTAAAAGTCCATATAGATCTTATAATGTCCACCAAATGGACAATAACGAGGCTAACATGTGCAGTGATGCTACATAATCAAACAACTATGAAAGTAAGTATGGTCATACAGGGCAAGATGTACTCACAAGAGCAATGCAGTGTGAAGTATAGTTGCGAGATTTTGTGGTCCCTTGAGAATAAATGTTCTTCTGCTAACAGTTTTCGTACAAGTGAGACGTTAAGTCAAATGCAGAAATGTAGTTCAAATTGTGATGTGATATCTGATAGAGACGAGGGTCCCGATCTTTCGATGAGATGATGGATATCGCTTTGGTGGAAGTCGACTTTGACGATCCGACTACGAACGTGCGAGGACGTCGCGCCTTAGCAATCGCTAAACCAACTCCGAGAGGTTATTGACCACGCCGGAGCACGATCAACCTGACCACGAGGGTCTGTTTCCTGCGAGCAAACGAAGAACAAGCAAGAAACTAAGATTGCAATCTGGATATTGCGAATATAAGATGAAAGCTTTATTGATCAAGGTGGGGTTCTGTGACGCCTTTGTCTGGTCGTTGAACACAAACGAAGTACGCGAAGTTGCAGCTATGGCGAACTTTTAATCTAAACAAAACCCAAAGTCTAAACGATGCCCTAAGGGCTGTATATATGGAGGAAGAGGGGGGGAATTTCGTGGCCCTTGGTGGAAGGATCCGAAATCAACCCTATCTCTTGTTTCCCCACACATACGGACTCTAAAAATAGCCTATACTTATGTATTTCGAAATTACATGGGCCTGGCCCAATAATAAGGTGACGCAGCACCTAAAATAGCCTCGGGACGAAATTTATGAAGTGGCATCTTGTATATTTCGTCCAAGGCTTCATGCACCCATTATGGTGGCTTCAAAGTCCTGAAATCATCACTTGTAACTCCGTTCTTGTTCCCCTTGCGCATGCCATCATCTCCATGCTTGTTCTTGCTCCAATGTTCATCCTTCTCCAAGCTAGGCCCTTCATTTGTAAGCAAAACAAATGTATCCAATTTAGGCAGCATCATATTCTCATGAATATTAGAATCATTACCAAGAAACGAAAGTACCTGGTAATTTAGTTGGCGTGCACGAGCTCTAGTAATTGGTCCAGTATGTATAGCAGCAGGGGCTGTGGGTGTAACAATTGTATTGATGTCCTCATCATCCTCCCCTTCTTGAAATGAAGTCGTCCTCGACGGAAGTTCATCTTCCTCACCCAAATAAGGCTTCAAATCTGCAATGTTAAAAGTGGGACTAACCCCAAAATCTGCAGGCAGCTCAAGTTTATATGCATTATCATTTATTTTCTCTAACACCTTAAAGGGACCATCAGCACGTGGCATTAACTTTGATTTGCGCAAATCAGGAAATCTATCCTTACGCAAATGTAACCAAACAAGATCTCCAGGTGCAAACACAACATGTTTTCTACCCTTATCTCCAGCAAGTTTATATTTAGCATTCATACGCTCAATGTTTTCCTTAGTTAACTCATGCATTTTTAAAATCAATTCAGCACGTTGTTTAGCATCAAAATTAACCTTCTCCGAAGATGGAAGAGGCAACAAATCAATAGGTGCACGAGGTAGGAAACCATACACAACTTCAAAAGGGCACATCTTAGTAGTAGAATGCAATGAACGATTATAAGCAAATTCAATATGAGGCAAGCATTCCTCCCACATTTTCTTATTATTCTTCAAAACAGCCCTAAGCATAGTAGACAACGTTCTATTGACTACTTCAGTTTGTCCATCAGTTTGGGGGTGACAAGTAGTACTAAAAAGCAGTTTAGTCCCCAACTTAGCCCATAAACATCTCCAAAAGTGGCTAAGAAATTTAGTATCACGATCTGAAACAATAGTATTTGGCACACCATGCAAGCGAATAATTTCACGAAAGAACAAATCAGCAACATTAACAGCATCATCGCTTTTATGACATGGTATAAAGTGTGCCATTTTCGAGAATCTATCCACGACAACAAATATGCTATCCCTCCCCTTCTTTGTTCGAGGTAAACCTAAAACAAAGTCCATAGATATATCCTCCCAAGGAACACTAGGTACAGGCAAAGGCATATATAAACCATGAGGATTGAGTCGTGACTTAGCTTTTTGACATGTAGTGCATCGAGCAATAAAACGCTCAACATCCCGTCTCATCTTTGGCCAAAAGAAATGTGTAGCAAGTACGTCCTCCGTCTTCTTCACGCCAAAGTGTCCCATTAATCCTCCTCCATGCGCCTCCTGCAACAACAAAAGACGAACGGAGCTAGCTGGAATGCATAGCTTGTTAGCACGAAACACAAATCCATCGTTAACGAGAAACTTGTTCCACATTCTTCCTTCTTTACAATTCTGCATTACATCTTTAAAATCAGCATCATGCACATATTGATCTTTGATGGTCTCCAAACCAAATATTTTGAAGTCAAGTTGTGAAAGCATAGTATAGCGGCGAGACAATGCATCAGCAATAACATTTTCTTTTCCCTTCTTGTGTTTAATGACATAAGGGAAAGTCTCAATGAATTCAACCCATTTAGCATGTCTACGATTCAGTTTAGCTTGACTTTTAATATGTTTCAAAGATTCATGATCAGAATGTATAACAAATTCTTTGGGCCATAAATAATGTTGCCATGTTTCTAAAGTCCGAACAAGAGCATATAATTCTTTATCATAAGTAGAATAATTCAGACTAGGCCCACTCAATTTTTCAGAAAAGTATGCAACAGGTTTGCCATCTTGTAATAACACACCTCCTAATCCAATTCCACTAGCATCACATTCAAGCTCAAAAGTCTTATTAAAATCAGGAAGTTGGAGTAAAGGAGCATGTGTCAACTTATCTTTCAATACCGTGAAGGCTTCTTCCTGTGCGGTACCCCAAACAAAAGGCACATCCTTCTTTGTAAGCTCGTTGAGAGGTGCAGCAATGGTGCTGAAATCTCTCACAAAACGCCTATAGAATCCAGCGAGGCCAAGAAAACTCCTCACTTGTGTGACCGTTTTGGGCTGCGGCCAACTCTCAATAGCTTCAATCTTGGCTTTATCAACTTCAATTCCCTGTGGAGTAACAACATAGCCAAGAAAAGATACTCGGTCGGTGCAAAAGGTGCACTTCCCAAGGTTACCAAACAAACGTGCATCACGTAGAGCAATAAAAACAGCACGTAAATGTTCCAAATGTTCCTCCAAAGATCTGCTATAAATCAATATGTCATCAAAGTAAACTACCACAAATCGTCCAATGAAAGCACGTAAAACTTCGTTCATTAATCTCATGAAAGTACTAGGTGCATTAGTTAACCCAAAAGGCATGACTAACCACTCATATAATCCAAACTTAGTTTTAAATGCTGTTTTCCATTCATCTCCCAATTTCATACGAATTTGATGGTAGCCACTACGCAAATCAACTTTGGAGAATATTGTAGAGCCACTCAATTCATCAAGCATATCATCTAGCCTAGGAATAGGATGACGATAACGAATAGTAATATTATTAATGCCTCTACAATCAACACACATACGTGATGTACCATCCTTTTTCGGCACTAGAATAATAGGAACAGCACAAGGACTAAGGGATTCGCGTATATAACCTTTGTCGAGAAGCTCTTGTACTTGACGCATAATCTCCTTCGTCTCCTCTGGATTGGTACGGTATGGTGCACGGTTTGGCAGTGAAGCACCGGGAATTAAGTCGATCTGATGCTCAATCCCTCGAATAGGCGGTAATCCCGGTGGCACGTCTTGTGGAAAAACGTCAGCGAACTCCTGCAAAATGTTAGTGACAGCAGGAGGCAAAGAGGAAGGCACGTCCTCGAATGAAAATAATGCCTCTTTGCACACAAAAGCATAGCAAACAGATTTGCTGAAATCTAGCTCATCAATATCAGATTTGGTGGCAAATAAACATGCACTTTTCAATTTAATTTCAGAAGCAACACTAGATGGTTTATTATTAGGCTTCATTTGTTGCTCAAATTCTTTTGCCACAATCTGATTTTCACTCTTATTCTTCTCCTGTTGTGCTTTATTAGCTCTATTAATATCATCTTTCAAAATGGAATCAGGGGTCATAGGAAGCAAAGTAATATTTTTATCCTTATGAACAAGAGTATAGTGATTGTTTCTACCATGGTGTACAGAATTTTTATCAAATTGCCATGGTCTACCAAGTAATAAGGAACATGCTTGCATAGGTACCACATCACAATCAACATAATCAGCATATGTAGAGATACTAAAATGCACACGAACAGTACGTGTTACCTTAACCTTGCCGCTGTTGTTGAACCATTGGATGTAGTAAGGATGTGGATGTGGTCTTGTGGTGAGAGAAAGCTTCTCCACCATCTCCATGCTAGCCAAGTTGTTGCAGCTCCCTCCGTCTATGATGACGCGCACAGAACGTTCCTTCACAACTCCCTTGGTATGGAACAAATTGTGCCTCTGATTTTGCTCAGCTTGTGTGACCTGCACACTCAAAACACGTTGAGCAACTAAACATTCATACCTGTCAGCGTCTTCAGGAGCCATGTATTGCGTCTCATGATCAGAATCATCTCCACCATGTTCTTCACGTGTAATAAGAGCCAAAGTCTCCTCATCATAGTCACTAGCGGACTCATATCCACCATCCGCGGTAGCAATCATCACACGCGGAGATTTGCATTCTCTCGCATAATGACCTCCTCCCTTACAACGACGACAAATAATATCACTTGTGTGCCCTGTTGATGCCATGGAAGAAGAAGAACGCTGTGCAGGCCCCGCAGGTGCGCTCTTGGCAGATAATGGTGGTTGTGCCTGTTTTCTTGTATCACGGTTGGAGGTGGCACCGGATGGAGGTGCTGGTGCAGTTGAAGTAGAAGATGCACGTGGTGTCCATGATGAAGGTCGGCCTGCAGAAAAGTTAGTTCGCCCCAATGCTTGTCGATCCTGCACTTCACGTTCAGCTTTACAAGCAAGATGGAATAAACGAGTGATATTAGTATACTCCTTATAGTCTAGAATGGTCTGAATCTCTCTATTTAATCCACCTAGAAAACGTGCAAGCATAGCTTCATTCTCCTCAACAATACCACATCTAATCATGCCAGTTTGTAATTCCTGATAATATTCTTCTACAGAATTTTTCCCTTGTCTTAAACGCTGCAATTTTTGAAGCAATTCACGTTGATAATATGGTGGAACCCAACGCGTACGCATAGCAGTTTTCAAAGCAGCCCAAGTAGTTGGAATAGGATATAATCTACAATGTTCAGACCACCATACACATGCAAAACTAGTGAAAGCACAAACGGCAGCAGCAACTCGTCTCTCCTCAGGATATTGTAAACATGTAAATCGTTGTTCAGTTTCTAACTCCCAAGTAAGATATATATCAGGAACATATCTACCCTCAAATGGTGGAATATTCAATTTCAGTTTAGGAATATGGACATCATCTCGTACCTGAGGTGGTGGTGCAGGCCTACCATTACGAAGATATACCTGAGGTCGACCTGCTGGTGGTGGTACAGGTGGCTGCACGTAGTGTTGATTTTGATCAACCTCATCCTCATAGTCTCCCACATAATCATCCTCCTCCGCATCAGCAGCAGGAGCCACAGAAGTATCAACAGCAGCACCAACAGTTTGGCCAAACGCAAGAGGAACACGGCTTGCTCGGCGGAGGTCTGCTTCGCGACGTGGAGGTAGTCGTTGTTGTTGTTGTTGTTGGAGAGGTGCGTTAGCTGCAGCGGGTGGTGGTGGTGGAAGACGCGCGAGCAATTCATTAAACTTGTTATCGAGCTTTGTTTCGAACGTCTTCTCAAAGCCAGTGATCTTCTCCATGGCTTCTTCAAAATTGTTCAGCACATCTTGCACCTGTTCAGTCATCATTTGCTGAAACTTATCATGAAGCTCCTTGTTCGATAAATTCTCCCAGTCAATCTCGTCGGCTTGTGATCCTGGCATGGTTAACAGCAATAGAAACACACAAGAATATGATCCTACAGACTACGAACAAGTGGTGGTGGTGGGTGTCACAAATCCGTCAAGCAAATCTCAAATTCTTACCAGTTCTTACCCAGCAGCAGGCGGTGATCGGCAACCGTTGTAGTCAAAAACTCTCAAAGCTTGGATAGAGCGATTACCAGGGAGAGTCAAACACACGACGTAGATGTATGTGGAGCTGGGAAGGCTTATAATATGGTAGCAAAAAGGGTCAGCAATAATCAATTCAGAGATGCAAAGTTGAATAAACGCTCAACGACGGTACTGTGCTGGTCCTAGGCTAGACTGTGCTAGAGACGCGAGCCTAGAACACTAACAAAATCACGGCGCGGCACGTAAACAAGGGAAAAGCACACTCTGGATTTTTTTTTTGCGCTCTTTTTTTTTTTGCGCTCTTTTTTTTTTTGCGCTGCTTTTTTTTTTTTTTTTTTGCGAAAAATCACTATAATGGCGAGTGTCTCAAAACTCTTCTTAGCTCAAACTGACAGGATGGGCACGAAATTTTTTTGACCAATTTTTTTTTTTTTTGACTGCCCGGACCCAAAAACTGGAAACGGGTCAAAAAAAACTTCCTATAATGGCACCTGTCTCAAAACACTCAAAAACACCTAAAAATAGGATAGCCAGAAATTTTTTCGAAAAACACCTAAAAATAGGATAGTCAGAAACACGACGATGCCACGCTCCGTTTAGGCCCAAAATTTTTCGAAAACGCATTTTTCGAAAAATTTTCTGGCTATCCTATTTTTAGGTGTTTCTGAGTGTTTTGAGACAGGTGCCATTATAGGAAGTTTTTTTTGACCCGTTTCCAGTTTTTGGGTCCGGGCAGTCAAAAAAAAAAAAAAAAAATTTGGTCAAAAAAATTTCGTGCCCATCCTGTCAGTTTGAGCTAAGAAGAGTTTTGAGACACTCGCCATTATAGTGATTTTTCGCAAAAAAAAAAAAAAAAAAAAAAAAAAAAAAAAAAAGAGCGCAAAAAAAAAAAAAAAAAAAGCGAGCGAAAAAAAAAAAAATTTCAGAGTGTGCTTTTCCCTTGTTTCCGTGCCGCGCCGTGATTTTGTTGGTGTTCTAGGCTCGCGTCTCTAGCACAGTCTAGCCTAGGACCAGCACAGTACCGTCGTTGAGCGTTTATTCAACTTTGCATCTCTGAATTGATTATTGCTGACCCTTTTTGCTACCATATTATAAGCCTTCCCAGCTCCACATACATCTACGTCGTGCGTTTGACTCTCCCTGGTAATCGCTCTATCCAAGCTTTGAGAGTTTTTGACTACAACGGTTGCCGATCACCGCCTGCTGCTGGGTAAGAACTGGTAAGAATTTGAGATTTGCTTGACGGATTTGTGACACCCACCACCACCACTTCTTCGTAGTCTGTAGGATCATATTCTTGTGTGTTTCTATTGCTGCTAACATGCCAGGATCACAAGCCGACGAGATTGACTGGGAGAACTTATCGAACAAGGAGCTTCATGATAAGTTTCAGCACATGATGACTGAACAGGTGCAAGATGTGCTGAATAATTTTGAAGAGGCCATGGAGAAGATCACTGGCTTTGAGAAGACGTTCGAAACAAAGCTCGATAACAAGTTTAATGAATTGCTCGCGCGTCTTCCACCACCACCAACCGCTGCAGCTAACGCACCTCTCCAACAACAACAACGTCTGCCTCCACGTCGCGAAGCAGACCTCCGCCGAGCAAGCCGTGTTCCTCTTGCGTTTGGCCAAACTGTTGGTGCTGCTGTTGATACTTCTGTGGCTCCTGCTGCTGATGCGGAGGAGGATGATTATGTGGGAGACTATGAGGATGAGGTTGATCAAAATCAACACTACGTGCAGCCACCTGTACCACCACCAGCAGGTCGACCTCAGGTATATATTCGTAATGGTAGGCCTGCACCACCACCTCAGGTACGAGATGATGTCCATATTCCTAAACTGAAATTGAATATTCCACCATTTGAGGGTAGATATGTTCCTGATATATATCTTACTTGGGAGTTAGAAACTGAACAACGATTTACATGTTTACAATATCCTGAGGAGAGACGAGTTGCTGCTGCTGTTTGTGCTTTCACTAGTTTTGCATGTGTATGGTGGTCTGAACATTGTAGATTATATCCTATTCCAACTACTTGGGCTGCTTTGAAAACTGCTATGCGTACGCGTTGGGTTCCACCATATTATCAACGTGAATTGCTTCAAAAATTGCAGCGTTTAAGACAAGGAAAAATTCTGTAGAAGAATATTATCAGGAATTACAAACTGGCATGATTAGATGTGGTATTGTTGAGGAGAATGAAGCTATGCTTGCACGTTTTCTGGGTGGATTAAATAGAGAGATTCAGACCATTCTAGACTATAAGGAGTATACTAATATCACTCGTTTATTCCATCTTGCTTGTAAAGCTGAACGTGAAGTGCAGGATCGACAAGCATTGGGGCGAACTAACTTTTCTGCAGGCCGACCTTCATCATGGACACCACGTGCATCTTCTACTTCAACTGCACCAGCACCTCCATCCGGTGCCACCTCCAGCCGTGATACAAGAAAACAGGCACAACCACCATTATCTGCCAAGAGCGCACCTGCGGGGCCTGCACAGCATTCTTCTTCTTCCATGGCATCAACAGGGCACACAAGTGATATTATTTGTCGTCGTTGTAAGGGAGGAGGTCATTATGCGAGAGAATGCAAATCTCCGCGTGTGATGATTGCTACCGCGGATGGTGGATATGAGTCCGCTAGTGACTATGATGAGGAGACTTTGGCTCTTATTACACGTGAAGAACATGGTGGAGATGATTCTGATCATGAGACGCAATACATGGCTCCTGAAGACGCTGACAGGTATGAATGTTTAGTTGCTCAACGTGTTTTGAGTGTGCAGGTCACACAAGCTGAGCAAAATCAGAGGCACAATTTGTTCCATACCAAGGGAGTTGTGAAGGAACGTTCTGTGCGCGTCATAATAGACGGAGGGAGCTGCAACAACTTGGCTAGCATGGAGATGGTGGAGAAGCTTTCTCTCACCACAAGACCACATCCACATCCTTACTACATCCAATGGTTCAACAACAGCGGCAAGGTTAAGGTAACACGTACTGTTCGTGTGCATTTTAGTATCTCTACATATGCTGATTATGTTGATTGTGATGTGGTACCTATGCAAGCATGTTCCTTATTACTTGGTAGACCATGGCAATTTGATAAAAATTCTGTACACCATGGTAGAAACAATCACTATACTCTTGTTCATAAGGATAAAAATATTACTTTGCTTCCTATGACTCCTGATTCCATTTTGAAAGATGATATTAATAGAGCTAATAAAGCACAACAGGAGAAGAATAAGAGTGAAAATCAGATTGTGGCAAAAGAATTTGAGCAACAAATGAAGCCTAATAATAAACCATCTAGTGTTGCTTCTGAAATTAAATTGAAAAGTGCATGTTTATTTGCCACCAAATCTGATATTGATGAGCTAGATTTCAGCAAATCTGTTTGCTATGCTTTTGTGTGCAAAGAGGCATTATTTTCATTCGAGGACGTGCCTTCCTCTTTGCCTCCTGCTGTCACTAACATTTTGCAGGAGTTCGCTGACGTCTTTCCACAAGACGTGCCACCGGGATTACCGCCTATTCGAGGGATTGAGCATCAGATTGACTTAATTCCCGGTGCTTCACTGCCAAACCGTGCACCATACCGTACCAATCCAGAGGAGACGAAGGAGATTATGCGTCAAGTACAAGAGCTTCTCGACAAAGGTTATATACGCGAATCCCTTAGTCCTTGTGCTGTTCCTATTATTCTAGTGCCGAAAAAGGATGGTACATCACGTATGTGTGTTGATTGTAGAGGCATTAATAATATTACTATTCGTTATCGTCATCCTATTCCTAGGCTAGATGATATGCTTGATGAATTGAGTGGCTCTACAATATTCTCCAAAGTTGATTTACGTAGTGGATACCATCAAATTCGTATGAAATTGGGAGATGAATGGAAAACAGCATTCAAAACTAAGTTTGGATTATATGAGTGGTTAGTCATGCCTTTTGGGTTAACTAATGCACCTAGTACTTTCATGAGATTAATGAACGAAGTTTTACGTGCTTTCATTGGACGATTTGTGGTAGTTTACTTTGATGACATATTGATTTATAGCAGATCTTTGGAAGAACATTTGGAACATTTACGTGCTGTTTTTATTGCTCTACGTGATGCACGTTTGTTTGGTAACCTTGGGAAGTGCACCTTTTGCACCGACCGAGTATCTTTTCTTGGCTATGTTGTTACTCCACAGGGAATTGAAGTTGACAAAGCCAAGATTGAAGCTATTGAGAGTTGGCCGCAGCCCAAAACGGTCACACAAGTGAGGAGTTTTCTTGGCCTCGCTGGATTCTATAGGCGTTTTGTGAGAGATTTCAGCACCATTGCTGCACCTCTCAATGAGCTTACAAAGAAGGATGTGCCTTTTGTTTGGGGTACCGCACAGGAAGAAGCCTTCACGGTATTGAAAGATAAGTTGACACATGCTCCTTTACTCCAACTTCCTGATTTTAATAAGACTTTTGAGCTTGAATGTGATGCTAGTGGAATTGGATTAGGAGGTGTGTTATTACAAGATGGCAAACCTGTTGCATACTTTTCTGAAAAATTGAGTGGGCCTAGTCTGAATTATTCTACTTATGATAAAGAATTATATGCTCTTGTTCGGACTTTAGAAACATGGCAACATTATTTATGGCCCAAAGAATTTGTTATACATTCTGATCATGAATCTTTGAAACATATTAAAAGTCAAGCTAAACTGAATCGTAGACATGCTAAATGGGTTGAATTCATTGAGACTTTCCCTTATGTCATTAAACACAAGAAGGGAAAAGAAAATGTTATTGCTGATGCATTGTCTCGTCGCTATACTATGCTTTCACAACTTGACTTCAAAATATTTGGTTTGGAGACCATCAAAGATCAATATGTGCATGATGCTGATTTTAAAGATGTAATGCAGAATTGTAAAGAAGGAAGAATGTGGAACAAGTTTGTTGTTAACGATGGATTTGTGTTTCGTGCTAACAAGCTATGCATTCCAGCTAGCTCCGTTCGTCTTTTGTTGTTGCAGGAGGCGCATGGAGGAGGATTAATGGGACACTTTGGCGTGAAGAAGACGGAGGACGTACTTGCTACACATTTCTTTTGGCCAAAGATGAGACGGGATGTTGAGCGTTTTATTGCTCGCTGCACTACATGTCAAAAAGCTAAGTCACGACTCAATCCTCATGGTTTATATATGCCTTTGCCTGTACCTAGTGTTCCTTGGGAGGATATATCTATGGACTTTGTTTTAGGTTTACCTCGAACAAAGAAGGGGAGGGATAGCATATTTGTTGTCGTGGATAGATTCTCGAAAATGGCACACTTTATACCATGTCATAAAAGCGATGATGCTGTTAATGTTGCTGATTTGTTCTTTCGTGAAATTATTCGCTTGCATGGTGTGCCAAATACTATTGTTTCAGATCGTGATACTAAATTTCTTAGCCACTTTTGGAGATGTTTATGGGCTAAGTTGGGGACTAAACTGCTTTTTAGTACTACTTGTCACCCCCAAACTGATGGACAAACTGAAGTAGTCAATAGAACGTTGTCTACTATGCTTAGGGCTGTTTTGAAGAATAATAAGAAAATGTGGGAGGAATGCTTGCCTCATATTGAATTTGCTTATAATCGTTCATTGCATTCTACTACTAAGATGTGCCCTTTTGAAGTTGTGTATGGTTTCCTACCTCGTGCACCTATTGATTTGTTGCCTCTTCCATCTTCGGAGAAGGTTAATTTTGATGCTAAACAACGTGCTGAATTGATTTTAAAAATGCATGAGTTAACTAAGGAAAACATTGAGCGTATGAATGCTAAATATAAACTTGCTGGAGATAAGGGTAGAAAACATGTTGTGTTTGCACCTGGAGATCTTGTTTGGTTACATTTGCGTAAGGATAGATTTCCTGATTTGCGCAAATCAAAGCTAATGCCACGTGCTGATGGTCCCTTTAAGGTGTTAGAGAAAATAAATGATAATGCATATAAACTTGAGCTGCCTGCAGATTTTGGGGTTAGTCCCACTTTTAACATTGCAGATTTGAAGCCTTATTTGGGTGAGGAAGATGAACTTCCGTCGGGGACGACTTCATTTCAAGAAGGGGAGGATGATGAGGACATCAATACAATTGTTACACCCACAGCCCCTGCTGCTATACATACTGGACCAATTACTAGAGCTCGTGCACGCCAACTAAATTACCAGGTACTTTCGTTTCTTGGTAATGATTCTAATGTTCATGAGAATATGATGCTGCCTAAATTGGATACATTTGTTTTGTTTACAAATGAAGGGCCTAGCTTGGAGAAGGATGAACATTGGAGCAAGAACAAGCATGGAGATGATGGCATGCGCAAGGGGAACAAGAACGGAGTTACAAGTGATGATTTCAGGACTTTGAAGCCACCATAATGGGTGCATGAAGCCTTGGACGAAATATACAAGATGCCACTTCATAAATTTCGTCCCGAGGCTATTTTAGGTGCTGCGTCACCTTATTATTGGGCCAGGCCCATGTAATTTCGAAATACATAAGTATAGGCTATTTTTAGAGTCCGTATGTGTGGGGAAACAAGAGATAGGGTTGATTTCGGACCCCTCCACCAAGGGCCACGAAATTCCCCCCTCTTCCTCCATATATACAGCCCTTAGGGCATCGTTTAGACTTTGGGTTTTGTTTAGATTAAAAGTTCGCCATAGCTGCAACTTCGCGTACTTCGTTTGTGTTCAACGACCAGACAAAGGCGTCACAGAACCCCACCTTGATCAATAAAGCTTTCATCTTATATTTGCAATATCCAGATTGCAATCTTAGTTTCTTGCTTGTTCTTCGTTTGCTCGCAGGAAACAGACCTTCGTGGTCAGGTTGATCGTGCTCCGGCGTGGTCAATAACCTCTCGGAGTTGGTTTAGCGATTGCTAAGGCGCGACGTCCTCGCACGTTCGTAGTCGGATCGTCAAAGTCGACTTCCACCAAAGCGAAATCCTCCATCTCATCGAAAGACGGGACACCTTTGCCTCTATCACTTCTTCTCTGGGTCCTTGTACTTGGCGTCCTCGCTAGCTGTTCCGCTGGATGTGGTGGCTTCGTGGCTTTCCTCCAAGTACCCGATCATGCGTAGAACACACGTTGGAGGTAGTAGCCATATCTCACATGTAGAAAGTGATGGTTCGGAGAGGAGCGAGTTCACCTTGTGTCCAATGGCGTATGTTCGAGGTCTTGTCATATGTCCACTTGGGGTTTGGAGAGTAGTTAGAGTGTACATGGGGATGAACGTGGGATGCTCCGCATCAAGAAACGTCCATCTATAGCAGTGGATGACACGGTCTTGGTAGGAGCTTCGGCATGGTGGAGGACGGTGGCGATGGATGGTGTGGAGGACGGCGGTGATGGATGGGGTGGCGGACGGACGAGGCTGGTGTGGGGATGGTGTTCTAACACGGACGGTGTATGAATGGGAAAATGGAGGGAGAGGTATGGGGAACCATGTTTTTGGGACGCGCATGTCTGAAACATGGGAAAGTTACAAACTTAGACCCCGTCTAAAATTTGGACGTCTCGTCGGTTAGGGATACGACGGTAATCTCGCATCTCGCCAATATTTGCCCAGAGCAATTTTGGGCGAGGAGAGGGCGGTAGGCGCCCGTGGTTGGTGCCAACGGTGTATGAACGGGGCTGACAGGTAGGGCGGTTGTGTCACGTCTGAGTGAAGTTAAAAACTTGCCCCTATTGAAAATATTTGCCTACATCGATTTCGGCCGAGTCGAGTTTGTTTTGCCGCCCACCGTGTATGGATGGGGAAATGGAGGGAGAAATAGAGGTCTTTCGGACGAGCTTGAATCAAATGTGTTTTGCCACCCATGTTTGGCGCCCACCGTGTCAGAATGGGCTCAAAGGCGGTCTTGTCACCTCTAATTGAAGTTACTAACCTACCCCTATTGAGAGCAGTGGAAATTGGGCTGATGGATTGTCCGTGTAATGCCTAGATAGTAATTTCCATCTCCCAAACACTTGGGTTCTTGCAGCCTACGTGGGAGTGGACACTTTGCCGCTTCTTTTGAATTTTGGGACAATAAGCATCCACGTTTACCCTGGCAACTAAATTTGAATCCACTTTGTATTCCTATACGAATCTTTATAAATCATTCTATGTGTTTTTATATATTATCAAAAGCACGACAAAAATGTATTCCACTTTCATATATGAATATGATTTACAAATGTCGATACTCAAATTCAGAAGTTAGAATCCAGTTTAAGGTGAATTCGAATATTTGGAACACTTTATGATGAGAACATCAATACCATTGTTACACCCACAGCCCCTGCTGCTATACATACTGGACCAATTACTAGAGCTCGCGAACGCCAACTAAATTACCAGGTACTTCCGTTTCTTGGTAATGATTCTAATGTTCATGAGAATATGATGCTGCCTAAATTGGATACATTTGTTTTGCTTACAAATGAAGGGCCTAGCTTGGAGAAGGATGAACATTGGAGCAAGAACAAGCATGGAGATGATGGCATGCGCAAGGGGAACAAGAACGGAGTTACAAGTGATGATTTCAGGACTTTGAAGCCACCATAATGGGTGCATGAAGCCTTGGACGAAATATACAAGATGCCACTTCATAAATTTCGTCCCGAGGCTATTCTAGGTGCTGCGTCACCTTATTATTGGGCCAAGCCCATGTAATTTCGCAATACATAAGTATAGGCTATTTTTAGAATCCGTATGTGTGGGGAAACAAGAGATAGGGTTGATTTCAGATCGCTCCACCAAGGGCCACGAAACCCCCCCCCCTCTTCCTCCATATATACAGCCCTTAGGGCATCGTTTAGACTTTAGGTTTTGTTTAGATTAAAAGTTCGCCATAGCTGCAACTTCGCATACTTCGTTTGTGTTCAACGACCAGACAAAGGCGTCACAGAACCCCACCTTGATCAATAAAGCTTTCATCTTATATTCACAATATCCAGATTGCAATCTCAGTTTCTTGCTTGTTCTTTGTTTGCTCGCAGGAAACAGACCCTCGTGGTCAGGTTGATCGTGCTCCGGCGTGGTCAATAACCTCTCGGAGTTGGTTTAGCGATTGCTAAGGCGCGACATCCTCGCACGTACGTAGTCGGATCGTCAAAGTCGACTTCCACCAAAGCGATATCCATCATCTCATCGAAAGACGTGACACCTTTGCCTCTATCAAGTGGTATCAGATTTCCAGGTTGCTCGGTGAGATTTTACAGTTTTTCATAGTTAGATCGAGTTTGTTCTTCATACCTACAGTCCACGAAAAAGCCAAAAAAAATTAGGGTTAGTTTATCATATCCGAACCAATCTGAGCCTTTGCATAATCTTTTTAGGGCTTTGCTTTGTTGAATTTGCGGTTGCATCGTCATGTCTAGTTGCTGGTCTTAGCGTCTAGTCTTTTAAAGTATCGAGTTCTGGTCATAAGTTGTCACGCCGCCACCGCACCATCATCATCGCCCCTGCCATCTACCACCACCACTCTGAATCCGTATCCATATACCACCACCAACCCGTATCCATATACCACCACCGATCCATATCCATATACTTCCACCGCTACCACCACCGCTGCCATATACCACCACCGCTGCCATATACCACCACCATATATCCACCACCAATCCAAGTTCCTTGCATATTAGGTTTGTTTTCGGGATCCATCTAATTTTCGATTCGTGGGTTTCGGAAAAAAAAATAGTCCGGAAACCACCCTCCGTTTAGGCCCAAAAATTTCCAAAAACGCACTTGACAAAAAAATTTCTGGCTATCCTATTTTTAGGTGTTTCTAAGCGTATTGAGACAGTTGCCGTTATAGAAAGTTTTTTTTGACCCGTTTCCAGTTTTTGGGTCCGAGCAGTACAAAAAAAATTGGTTGAAAAAATTTCGTACCTATCCTGTTATCTTGACTTGGGAAGAGTTTTGAGACACTCGCCATTATAGTGATTTTCGAAAAAAAGGAGCGCAAAAAAAAGAGCGCAAAAAAAAGAGCGCAAAAAAAAGAGTGAAAAAAATTCAGAGTGTGCTTCTCCCTTGTTTTCGTGCAGCGTCGTGATTTTGTTAGTGTTCTAGGCTCGCGTCTCTAGCACAGTCTAACCTAGGACCAGCACAGTACCGTCGTTGAGCGTTTATTCAACTTTGCTTCTCTGAATTGATTATTGCTGACCCTTTTTGCTACCATATTATAAGCCTTCCCAGCTCCACATACATCTACGTCGTGCATTTGACTCTCCCTGGTAATCGCTCTATCCAAGCTTTGAGAGTTTTGACTACAACGGTTGTCGATCACCGCCTGCTGCTGGGTAAGAACTGGTAAGAATTTGAGATTTGCTTGACGGATTTGTGACTCCCACCACCACCTCTTGTTAGTAGTCTGTAGGATCATATTCTTGTGTGTTTCTATTGCTGCTAACCATGCCAGGATCACAAGCCGACAAGACTGACTGGGAGAACATGACGAATAAGGATTTGCATGATAAATTTCAGCAAATTATGAGTGGACAGGTGCAAGATGTGCTAAACAGATTTGAAGAGGCCATGGAGAAGATAGATGGTATGGAGAAGACATTCGAAACAAAGCTCGATAACAAGTTTAATGAATTGCTCGCGCGTCTTCCACCACCACCACCCGCTGCACCTAACGCACCTCTCCAACAACAACAACAACAACGACTACCTCCATGTCGCGAAACAGACCTCCGCCGAGCGAGCTGTGTCCCTCTTGCGTTTGGCCAAACTGTTGGTGCTGTTGTTGATACTTCTGTGGCTCCTGCTGCTGATGCGGAGGAGGATGATTATGTGGGAGATTACGAGGATGAGGTTGATCAAAATCAGAACTACGTGCAACCACCTGCACCACAACCACCAGGTCGTCCACATGCAAATAATCACAATGGTAGGGCTCTCCCTCAGGTACGAGATCATGACCATCTTCCTAAACTGAAATTGAATATTCCATATTTGAGGGTAGATATGTTCCTGATATATATGTTACTTGGGAGTTAGAAACTGAACAACGATTTACATGTTTACAATATCCTGAGGAGAGACGGGTTGCTGCTGCTGTTTGTGCTTTCACTAGTTTTGCATGTGTATGGTGGTCTGAACATTGTAGATTATATCCTATTCCAACTACTTGGGCTGCTTTGAAAACTGATATGCGTACGCGTGGGGTTCCACCATATTATCAACGTGAATTGCTTCAAAAATTGCAGCGTTTAAGACAAGGGAAAAATTCTGTAGAAGAATATTATCAGGAATTACAAACTGGCATGATTAGATGTGGTATTGTTGAGGAGAATGAAGCTATGCTTGCACGTTTTCTGGGTGGATTAAATAGAGAGATTCGGACCATTCTAGACTATAAGGAGTATACTAATATCACTCGTTTATTCCATCTTGCTTGTAAAGCTGAACGTGAAGTGCAGGATCGACAAGCATTGGCGCGAACTAACTTTTCTGCAGGCCGACCTTCATCATGGACACCGCGTGCATCTTCTAGTTCAACTGCACCAGCACCTCAATCAGGTGCCTCCTCCAACCGTGATACAAGAAAATAGGCACAACCACCATTATCTGCCAAGAGCGCACCTGCCGGGCCAGCACAGAGTTCTTCTTCTTCCATGGCATCAACAAGGCACACAAGTGATATTATTTGTCGTTGTTGTAAGGGAGGAGTTCATTATGCGAGAGAATGCAAATCTCAATGTGTGATGATTGCTACCGAGGATGGTGGATATGAGTCCGCTAGTGACTATGATGAGGAGACTTTGGCTCTTATTACACGTGAAGAACTTGGTGGAGATGATTCAGATCATGAGACGCAATACATGGCTCCTGAAGACGCTGACAGGTATGAATGTTTAATTGCTTTTTGAGTGTGCAGGTCACACAAGCTGAGAAAAATCAAAGGCTCAATTTATTCCATACCAAGGGAGTTGTGAAGGAACGTTCTGTGCGCATCATCATAGACGGAGGTAGCTGCAACAACTTGGCTAGCATGGAGATGGTGGAGAAGCTTTCTCTCACCACAAGACCACATCCACATCCTTACTACATCCAATGGTTCAACAACAGCGGCAAGGTTAAGGTAACACGTAATGTTCATGTGCATTTTAGTATCTCTACATATGCTGATTATGTTGATTGCGATGTGGTACCTATGCAAGCATTTTCCTTATTACTTGGTAGACCATGGCAATTTGATAAAAATTCTGTACACCATGGTAGAAACAATCAGTATACTCTTGTTCATAAGGATAAAAATATTACTTTGCTTCATATGACTCCTGACTCTATTTTGAAAGATGATATTAATAGAGCTAATAAAGCAAAACAGGAGAAGAATAAGAGTGAAAATCAGATTGTGGCAAAAGAATTTGAGCAACAAATGAAGCCTAATAATAAACCATCTAGTGTTGCTTCTGAAATTAAATTGAAAAGTGCATGTTTATTTGCCACCAAATCTGATATTGATGAGCTAGATTTCAGCAAATCTGTTTGCTATGCTTTTGTGTGCAAAGAGGCATTATTTTCATTCGAGGACGTGCCTTCCTCTTTGCCTCCTGCTGTCACTAACATTTTGCAGGAGTTCGCTGGCTTCTTTCCACAAGACGTGCCACCAGGATTACCGCCTATTCGAGGGATTGAGCATCAGATTGACTTAATTCCCGGTGCTTCACTGCCAAACCGTGCGCCATACCGTACCAATCCAAAGGAGACGAAGGAGATTATGCGTCAAGTACAAGAGCTTCTCGACAAAGGTTATATACGTGAATCCCTTAGTCCTTGTGTTGTTCCTATTATTCTAGTGCCGAAAAAGGATGGTACATCACATATGTGCGTTGATTGTAGAGGCATTAATAATATTACTATTCATTATCGTCATCCTATTCCTAGGCTAGATGATATGCTTGATGAATTGAGTGCCTCTACAATATTCTCCAAAGTTGATTTGTGTAGTGGATACCATCAAATTCGTATGAAATTGGGAGATGAATGGAAAACAACATTTAAAACTAAGTTTGGATTATATGAGTGGTTAGTCATGCCTTTTTGGTTTAACTAATGCACCTAGTACTTTCATGAGATTAATGAACAAAGTTTTACGTGCTTTCATTGGATGATTTGTGGTAGTTTACTTTGATGACATACTAATTTATAGCAGATCTTTGGAAGAACATTTGGAACATTTACGTGCTGGTTTTATTGCTCTACGTGATGCACGTTTGTTTGGTAACCTTGGGAAGTGCACCTTTTGAACCGACCGAGTATCTTTTCTTGGCTATGTTGTTACTCCACAGGGAATTGAAGTTGATAAAGCCAAGATTGACGCTATTGAGAGTTGGCCGCAGCCCAAAACGGTCACACAAGTGAGGAGTTTTCTTGGCCTCGCTGGATTCTATAGGCGTTTTGTGAGAGATTTCAGCACCATTGCTGCACCTCTCAATGAGCTTACAAAGAAAGATGTGCCTTTTCTTTGGGGTACCGCACAGGAAAAAGCCTTCACGGTATTGAAAGATAAGTTGACACATGCTCCTTTACTCCAACTTCCTGATTTTAATAAGACTTTCGAGCTTGAATGTGATGCTAGTGGAATTGGATTAGGAGGTGTGTTATTACAAGATGGCAAACGTGTTGCATATTTTCTGTAAAATTGAGTGGGCCTCGTCTGAATTATTCTACTTATGATAAAGAATTATATGCTCTTGTTCGGACTTTAGAAACATGGCAACATTATTTATGGCCCAAAGAATTTGTTATACATTCTGATCATGAATCTTTGAAACATATTAAAAGTCAAGCTAAACTGAATTGTAGACATGCTAAATGGGTTGAATTCAAGGAGACTTTCCCTTATGTCATTAAACACAAGAAGGGAAAAGAAAATGTTATTGCTGATGCATTGTCTCGTCGCTATACTATGCTTTCACAACTTGACTTCAAAATATTTGGTTTGGAGACCATCAAAGATCAATATGTGCATGATGCTGATTTTAAAGATGTAATGCAGAATTGTAAAGAAGGAAGAATGTGGAACAAGTTCGTCGTTAACGATGGATTTGTGTTTCGTGCTAACAAGCTATGCATTCCAGCTAGCTCTGTTCGTCTTTTGTTGTTGCAGGAGGCGCATGGAGGAGGATTAATGGGACACTTTGGCATGAAGAAGACGGAGGACGTACTTGCTACACATTTCTTTTGGCCAAAGATGAGACGGGATGTTGAGTGTTTTATTGCTCGCTGCACTACATGTCAAAAAGCTAAGTCACGACACAATCCTCATGGTTTATATATGCCTTTGCCTGTACCTAGTGTTCCTTGGGGGGATACATCTATGGACTTTGTTTTAGGTTTACCTCGAACAAAGAAGGGGAGGGATAGCATATTTGTTGTTGTGGATAGATTCTCGAAAATGGCACACTTTATACCATGCCATAAAAGCGATGATGTTGTTAATGTTGCTGATTTGTTCTTTCGTGAAATTATTCGCTTGCATGGTGTGCCAAATACTATTGTTTCAGATCGTGATACTAAATTTCTTAGCCACTTTTGGAGATGTTTATGGGCTAAGTTGGGGACTAAACTGCTTTTTAGTACTACTTGTCACCCCCAAACTGATGGACAAACTGAAGTAGTCAATAGAACATTGTCTACTATGCTTAGGGTTGTTTTGAAGAATAATAAGAAAATGTGGGAGGAATGCTTGCCTCATATTGAATTTTCTTATAATCGTTCATTGCATTCTACTACTAAGATGTGCCCTTTTGAAGTTGTGTATGGTTTCCTACCTCGTGCACCTATTGATTTTTTGCCTCTTCCATCTTCGGAGAAGGTTAATTTTGATGCTAAACAACGTCCTGAATTGGTTTTAAAAATGCATGAGTTAACTAAGGAAAACATTGAGCGTATGAATGCTAAATATAAACTTGTTGGAGATAAGGGTAGAAAACATGTTGTGTTTGCACCTGGAGATCTTGTTAGGTTACATTTGCGTAAAGATAGATTTCCTGATTTGCGCAAATCAAAGCTAATGCCACGTGCTGATGGTCCCTTTAAGGTGTTAGAGAAAATAAATGATAATGCATACAAACTTGAGCTGCCTGCAGATTTTGGGGTTAGTCCCACTTTTAACATTGCAGATTTGAAGCCTTATTTGGGTGAGGAAGACGAACTTCCCTCGAGGACGACTTCATTCCAAGAAGGGGAGGATGATGAGGACATCAATACCATTGTTACACCCACAGCCCCTGCTGCTATACATATTGGACCAATTACTAGAGCTCGCGCACGCCAACAAAATTACCAAGTACTTCCGTTTCTTGGTAATGATTCTAATGTTCATGAGAATATGATGCTGCCTAAATTGGATACATTTGTTTTGCTTACAAATGAAGGGCCTAGCTTGGATAAGGATGAACATTGGAGTAAGAGAAAGCATGGAGATGATGACATGCGCAAGGGGAACAAGAACGGAGTTACGAGTGATGATTTCAGGTCTTTGAAGCCACCATAACGAGTGCATGAAGCCTTGGACGAAATATACAAGATGCCACTTCATAAATTTCGTCCAGAGGATATTATAGGTGTTGCGTCACCTTTTTATTGGGCCAGGCCCATGTAATTTCGAAATACATTAGTATAGGCTATTTTTAGAGTCCGTATGTGTGGGGAAACAAGAGATAGGGTTGATTTCGGACCCCTCCATCAAGGGCCACGAAATTCCCCCTCTCTTCCTCCATATATACAGCCCTTAGGGCACCGTTTAGACTTCGGGTTTTGTTTAGATTAAAGTTCGCCATAGCTGCTACTTCGCGTACTTCGTTTGTGTTCAACGACCAGACAAAGGCGTCACAGAACCCCACCTTGATCAATAAAGCTTTCATCTTATATTCGCAATATCCAGATTGGAATCTCGGTTTCTTGCTTGTTCTTCGTTTGCTCGCAGGAAACAGACCCTCGTGGTCAGGTTGATCGTGCTTCGACGTGGTCAATAACCTCTCAGAGTTGGTTTAGCGATTGCTAAGGCGCGACATCCTCGCACGTTCGTAGTCGGATCGTCAAAGTCGACTTCCACCAAAGCGAAATCCATCATCTCATCGAAAGGCGGGACACCTTTGCCTCTATCACAAAGGGCGTTACACCAAGAGCAACAAGCTATGAGTGACCGCATCGACAACCTCGCCACCGACTTGCGACTCTCCGAGCAACATACAAGAGACTACTTCGACAAGAAGTTCGACTCTCACAAGCAAGAGAATGATGCAAGAATGGACGAGATCCGCGCCTTGATGAGGAACCGGCATCCTTCCACTTCTTCATACTCAAGACGGAGCCGCTCGAGTCGACACTGCGACGACACCTTCTCTGATTCAAGTACATCGTCATCGAACACTCTTCGACGAGCCGCGCGTCAAGATCGTCATGCATCTCGCAACCCACTACATGACAAGCATTCCCAAGAGCAAGTCGATGAGCAAGTCCCTCGTCCTCAATCAAACCAAGTCACTTTTGCTCAAGCTCAAGAACGGCAACGACTACGGCGCCAAGAGGAAGAATGAGCGCGTCTATACCAAGAGGAACAAGACGCCGAGGCTCAACGTCTTCAACAACAACAACGAGAAGCGCAAGCTCTTGAGGCGCAACGTGCCCTTCGAGATTCGAGCCGAGCCATTGCCAACCGCAATCATGAGCGGTGCAATCAAGAGGAAGCCCTTCGAGAAGAAATCCAAGAGAGGAACTACCAACCGCGTGTGCAACGTGAAGCTCCACAAGGTCCTCCACAAGCTCGTCAAGTTCCACCTCAACCTCAAGTTCAACAAGAGCAAGTTGATCATGGACTTCCTCCGCGACAAGAGCAACATGAGGATGACTATCCTCCACGTCAAGGACGTCATCATCACCATCGCCAACAACACAATGAAGAACAACGCTATGGAAAGCTCAAGTTCACTATGCCCAACTTCAATGGAAGCAATGATCCGGAAGAGTACCTCTCATGGGCATTGAAAGTCGACAAAATTTTCCGCTTGCACAACTATGAGGAAGAGAAGAAGATCGCTATGGCATCACTTGAGTTCCAAGATTATGTGCTCATATGGTGGGAACAAGTACTGGAACGCCGTCAAGCAAGAGGTGAACCACCAATCACAACTTGGGCTCAAATGAAGGATGTCATGTGAGCACGTTTTGTGCCAACCTACTACAACCGCGATCTCTTCAAGAAGCTACAACTCCTCAAGCAAGGAATAAAGAGTGTTGAAGAATACTACAAGGAAATGGAGATAGCCATGATTCGAGCCAATGTCACGGAAGATGATGAGCAAACAATGGCACGTTTCTTGAATGGACTCAATCATCCCATCAAGAAGATTGCCGACTTCCAACCCTATTCCAACCTCATTGAGCTCGTACATCAAGCAACCAAGGCGGAACGTCAAGTGCAAGATGACTTCAAGTACGCCAAGTACTCATCCAAGACCTACGGTTTCTCCAGCACCCAAGCTTCAACGACTCCTTCAACATCTACATCAACCAAACCCTATCAAAGCAATGACGAAAAGTCAAGTTACAAGAAAACTTCGGCAAGTTCAAGTCGTCTTCCTCCTAATACAAGCAACTTCAAGCCGCGTGCTTCATCATCTACTCCAACCGATGAGACCGTCAAAACAAGCTCCTTCAAGTGTTTCACTTGCGGCGGCCGAGGCCACAAGTCTTTCCAATGCACAAACAAGTGCACCATGATCCTCAACGACGACGGCACATATGACTCGATGAGTGAAGAGGAGATGGAAGCCCTTGACCAAGTGGCCATGCACCGGCGTGTGAACGAGGATGAAGATGATCAAGTCTTTTGTGATGAGGATTCGAGCCTCGCTCTCGTTGTCTCCAAAGTCTTGACACTTCAACATCAACAAGAAGAAGACCAACGATGCCACATCTTCCACACTAAGGCCGGCATCAATGGAAGGTCCGTCAAGGTCATCATCGATGGAGGTAGTTGTCACAACTTGGCAAGTGAAGAATTATGTTCCAAGCTTCAATTGGTCAAGAGGAAGCACCCGCACCCCTACAAGGTTCAATGGCTAAGTGACTCCGGCACTATACGAGTCGAGCATACGGTCCAAGTATCCTTCAAAATTGGTGCTTATGAAGACACTCTCGAGTGTGATGTGGTCCCAATGACCGTTTGCCACCTCCTCCTTGGGCGGCCATGGCAATTCGACCGTGGTGTCTTCCACAATGGGCGTACAAACCACTATACCTTCAAGATGAAAGGAAAAGAATATGTCCTATGACCCATGTCTCCTAGTCAAGTGATAGCCGACAAACAAGCCACCAACCAAAGAGAGAAGAGTGAGAAAGTGAGCTACCAAAAAGTGAGTGAGAGCCACAAGCCAAACTTGAGCGCCTCTTCGCCTAGAGAGAAAAACCTCATCTTATTTGCCACCAAAAGTGAGATAAGAGAAGTGTGTGAGAACCCATCGAGTGTGATGCACTTTGTCCTTGTGTGCAAGGATGGAGAGCCTACAACTAACACCTCTCACGAGCTACCTTTAGTGTTTCAATCTCTTTTGCAGGAATTCAAAGATGTTTTCCCTGATGAGCTATCTCCGGGTCTACCTCCACTACGAGGCATTGAGCATCGAATCGACCTCATCCCCGGAGCGCCACTTCCAAACAAAGCTACATACCATGTCAATCCCGAAGAAACCAAGGAGATTCAACGGCAAGTACAACAACTCATCGACAACGGTCATGTACGTGAAAGCCTAAGCCCATGTGCCGTTCCCGTTATACTTGTGCCTAAACCCGATGGAAGTTTCTGCTTGTGTTCCGATTGTAGACCCATAAACGCCATTACTGTTCGATATAGGCATCCCATTCCTCGCTTAGATGATATGCTTGATGAACTTAGCGGAGCCAACTTTTTCTCCAAAATTGATCTTAAAAGTGGCTATTATCAAATCCGCATTCAAGAAGGTGATGAATGGAAAACCCCTTTCAAAACAAAATTTGGCTTATATGAGTGGTTAGTGATGCCTATGGGTTTGTCGGAAGCACCCGGAACTTTCGTGCGTCTTATGCATCATGTGCTTAGACCTTACATTGGAGTCTTCATTATGGTTTACTTTGATGATATCCTTGTGTTTAGCAAAACCATGAAAGAGCACATTAATCATGTTAAATCTGTGTTGCAAACCCTCCGCAAGGAAAGCCCTTATGCGAACTTGAAAAAATGCACTTTTGGCGTTGACAAAGTGGTTTTCTTAGGTTTTGTTGTCTCTTCCAAGGGTGTCCATGTTGATGAAACTAAGATTAAAGCAATTAAAACTTGGCCCCAACCCACCAATTTGCAACAAGTGCTAGTTTCTCTTGGTCTTGCCGGATTTTATCGCCGGTTTGTGAAAAACTTTAGCACAATTGCCGCTCCTTTGCATGCTTTGAGTAAGAAGAATGCACCTTTTGTTTGTGGATCTTTACAATCCACCGCTTTTGATGAGCTCAAGTCTTTGCTTACTCATGCTCCGATTCTTGCTTTGCCCAACTTTGAGAAAACATTTGAGGTTCATTGTGATGCAAGTGGTACCGGAATTGGCGGAGTTTTGATGCAAGAAAATTGAGCCATTGCTTATTTTAGTGAAAAACTCTCCGTTGCTCAACTTAACTACCCAATCTATGACAAAGAATTGTATGCTTTAGTGCGTGTGCTACATGTTTGGAAACATTACCTTAGACCTCATGAATTTGTCATCCATACCGATCATGAAACGCTTAAGTACTTAAAAGGCCAAACTAAGTTGAACAAGCGTCATGCCAAATGGAGTGAATTCATTGAATCTTTTCCTTATGTTATCAAGTACATTAAGGGTAAAGAAAATGTTGTTGCGGATGCACTTACACGCATATGCATGCTTGTCACTAAACTTGAGTTGAATGTTATTGGTTTTGAGCATATAAAAGACTTGTATGAGTATGATCCTTCTTTTGCTACTCCTTATGCTCAGTGTTTGACACACACGTCTTGGAAACAATACTACATAAAGGATGATTATCTTATGATAACTAACAAACTTCGCATTCCCGAGTCTTCTCTTCGTTTGCTCCTTTTGCAAGAGGCTCACGGAGGTGGACTCATGGGACACTTTGGACGCGACAAGACTTTTGCCACGCTCTCCAAGAACTACTTTTGGCCCAAGATGTTCCGTGACGTCTCACGCTTCACCAACCGTTGCTCTACATGTCGCAAAGCTAAGTAAAAAGCTCAATCCCATGGTCTTTACATGCCCCTTCCTATTCCTTATCAACCTTGGGAAGACATTAGCATGGATTTTGTACTTGGTTTGCCTAGAACTCAAAATGGCAAGGATTCCGTCTTTTTTGTTGTGGACCGATTTTCTAAGATGGCACATTTCATTCCTTGCAACAAGATAGACGATGCTTCACATATTGCCAATCTCTTTTGTAGGGAAATCTTGCGACTTCATGGAGTGCCAAAGACGATTGTCTCGGACCGCGACGTCAAGTTCTTGAGTTACTTTTGGAAGACCCTATGCGCCAAGCTCGGAATCAAGCTATTGTTCTCTTCGGCATACCATCCTCAAACCGACGGCCAAACGGAGGTGACGAATCGTACACTCTCCACTCTACTTCGCGTGTTGATCAAGTGGAACATCAAGGAGTGGGAGGCGTGCCTACCAATCGCCGAGTACGCCTACAACCGAGCAAGACATTCGACAACCGCAAGTCCCCTTTCGAGGTCGTCTACGGCTTCAACCCGTTGTCCCCATTGGACATTCTACCTCTTCCTCTACAAGAGCGCACCAACCTCGACGCAAGTGCCCGTGCAAGCTACATCAAGAAGATGCATGAAGATACAAGGCACACCATCGAACGCCAAGTACAACGCCTCGCGACCAAGCTCAACGTCAACAAGCACCCCATGATATTCAACATTGGAGACCTAGTGTGGCTACATCTTCGCAAGGACCGCTTCCCCAACGAACGCAAGTCCAAGCTTCTACCTCGCACCGATGGACCTTTCAAGGTGCTAGCACGCTACAACAACAATTCTTACAAGATCGATCTCCCATGCGACAAGTACAACGTGAGCGACATCTTCAACGTCTCCGATCTCTCCCCGTACCATGGTGATGAGGATTTTGATCCGAGTTCGGATCTTTCACAAGGGGGGGGAGGAGATGATGCGGAGCATCCCTCGCTCATCCCAATGGACGTGCCTACATCTCCCTCAACACCACTTGGACCCATGACACGAGCCCGAGCTAAGGCTATTGAAGATAAGGTGAACTCGCTCCTCTCCGAAGTCCCTCTTCCTACTCGCGAGACATGGCTACTACCTCATTCGGAAACTCTGCGTGTGATCAGGTGCCTGGAAGCGAGCCACGGAACAGCTACATACGAGAGCCAAGATGGCGAGGACCCCAAGCATGTTGAAGAAGAAGAAGAGATGCTGCTGAAGCTACAGGCATCGGACGTCCGACCAAGCCCGGACGTCCGACGACTCCCAGGCCATGGACGACCGACGCCCTCCGGACGTCCGGCAGCTGGGCACCCGAACCGAAACTACGGACGACCGAAACCACCGGATGTCCGACCGATGCACGCCCGAACCGAATCTACGGACGACCGACGACTTCCGGACGTCCGGACCGTCACGAAACTCCGGACGACCGACCCCTCCGGACGTCCGACGCGCCCACGACAGAGCTGATTCTACGGACGCCCGAGCCGACCGGACGTCCGGACCGTCCCGAGCCTCCGGACGTCCGACGCCTTCCGGACGACCGACACCTGAGTGACCGCTCCTGTGGGCTGGAGCCCTTGTACCCCTTCGCTTTGACTTCCATTTGCACTAAGACTATAAATAGGACGCCCCCACCTCCTAGGGAGGGTTAGCATAGGTTTAGCTCATATTTCATGTGAGAGCCTTGCTCATCCACTTGGCTACTTCTCCTCGGAGCTCAGGACCTCTTCGGAGAAGATCCCCCAAGCGGATTCAAGACCCCTTTCTAGGGAAGACCATCAAGACCTCCGTACGGAGAAGAACTGTTCCTTTGTATCCTTACCTTGGTTGATTGTGGATCATATGTTACTCTATGTTGTCGGTGATCTAGCACACATGTGATTGATTCTATGTCGGTTTAGTGTTTCTCTCCCTCGTTTTCCTTGTGTTTCCCCTTTGTGCTTCCGTGTGTTCTTCGTGATTCCCTGTAGGATCCACTCCGAACGTGAAAGATCGTCCACATAGGGTTCCACCCTACATCAGATTGTCTTGCGTACCGCGCTTTCGGTGGGTCTCCTTCGACGTGAGCTGCGAAGCATCACCCCCGGTGTCGAGGGTGCACGGCGACGTGTTCGTGTGCGAACACACTTTTTGGCGACTCCGCTGGGGACGAAGCTTTGAACGGTCTCCGGCCCGTTCTTGCTACGAAGAGATCGTTATCTAGGGTTTGCAATCTGCAAAGGTAATATGAATACCCAAGTCACATATGCAGATGCAAATAATGCATATGTTGTTGCTAGATCATCTAATGAGCATAATGTATCGGCTAGCCCTAGCTTTATCAATCATGCATCTAATTGTGTGCAAGAGCCGATGCAACATAATCTTCATGCTTCAACTCTTTATAATTTTAGCAACATGCAACATATGTATCCCAACTCTCATGCATCGGCAACCCCACAAATCTATATGCCGATGAACAACATGATGAGTTTGGTTAATCAAGTTGAAACACCCCATGTAGGAACTTTCAATGGCATGCAACATAGTGTTTCATCTTTTTATTCATCGGCAACTAATTTGCAACATGTTAATCCAAACATGCTGGTGGATAGGGGAATTGGCCATGATACTACTAGTTATTTGGCCAATTACCCTCAAACATCATATGCTACACCTAATGCTACTAACTTTTTGGCACCATACGCAACTGTTGATAATTCGGCTCCACACCTTCATGGTCATGGCCGAATAAGTGAAACTTCTGCAGGAGCACAAATGCCTTCACCTACTACCGTGGCATATCATGTACCCCCTACACAATTTGATGAGGACATGACTACCTTGGATATGACCAAAAATATTGCATATATGCATATTTGTCAGGTGATTTCTAGTGCAAACTATTCAATAATCTATTTATGTTATCCAGAACAAAAATACTTCACACACTTTTGTGTTTTGTCTAATTGCAGGTGTATGGGACATTTGTAAAATCCACATATGAAGATAAGGAAGAAAGAGATGTTTATTTGCTGTCCAAAAAGTTCTCTCACGTCACTTTTGGCCCAAGAGAAGATAGAGTCCAAGTCTCTCACGTTCTGGATTCAGATTTGGACTGCACAGACATACCTGACTCAAAACGCACACAAGTTTTTCATACGGACTCCGAATTGGGTGATTCTTTTTTTGTTGGAAACTAGATTTCGTGCACTTTCCAACCCAATTGGAATCACCTTCAAATTCGTCCGGAGCGTTGAGTTGTGGACGAAACAATCTGATGCTGCAGCAGAATCCGAGTCAAACTACAAGTCCAAAGGTGTTACATCACCTCCACTTGGGCCCATTGGCCTTGTACCACCTAGATTTAGTTTTAGGCTGCCTTGGGACGTCCTCCCACCTCCTTGGCCGCCACCCCTTGCTCCTATATAAGTAGATCCATCTAGTAGCTTTTCCTTGGGATTTGTTTAGTTAAAAGTTAGCCATTGCAACTTCGTGTACTTTGTTTGTGTCCAACGACCAGACCAAGACCGTTTACGGATCCCCACCTTTATCAATACTTCATCTATATTCGCAATATTCAGATTGATTTATCATATTCTTGCTTGTTCTTCGATTGCTTGCAGGAATAGACCTTCGTGGTCAGGTTGATTATGCTCTGGCGTGGTCAATAACCTCTCGGAGTTGGTTTAGCGATTGCTAAGGCGCAACGTCGTGCACGTTTGTAGTCGAATCGTCAAAGTCGTCTCCACCAAATCGATAGTTATCATCTCATCGAAAGATCGGGACACCCCCACCTCTAACAAGTGGTATCAGTTTTCAGGTTGCTCGGTGAGAATTTCCAGTTTTCCTAGATTAGATTTATTTTCTTACCTATTTTCCAAGAAAAAGCCACAAAAAAGAGTTAGATCTATTCATCCTTGGTCCAAGCCAGTCTGAGCCTTTGCAATTTTCTTTTCATTGCTTGCATAGTTGAATTATCGGTTGCATCGTCGTGTCGAGTTGCTGGTCTTAGTGTCTAGTTCGTTTAGAGTTTCGAGTTCTGTTCACATTAGTCACGTCGCCGCTGCATCGTTATCCCTTCCGCTGTCCACCACCCATCCATCAATTTCCTCCACGTGCTACCCACCGTTCATTGTCATAATCATAGTTGAGATCGTTCCCATCTTCGCTTGATCCAATCTACATCTTATCTAGTTTGTTTTGGAAAGAGGGAGAAAAAAGAAAAAGAAAAAAAAAGCGTGAGAAAAAAAAAGAGAGAAGAAAAAAAATTGGATCTATCTAGAATCAATCTCGTACCTGAATTCGGATTGGAATCTGTTTTGCGCACTGTTCAGTAAAACAGGTGTATCTTCCTCATACGAAATCCGTTTTGGCTCCGTGAGTACTCAAATTGAAGATAGCGACGAGCCGCATCTAAATAGTTGCAGAAGCTAGTTCAATATTTGACACCTCAAAATCGGCTTCTAAATAGGTCTTTTTGCCCTCCGAAGTTCGTGAACACAGCTTGTTCCAATTTTTCAGGCTAGTTTTAGAATTCTTTGACTCCTCATATCAACTCGGAATTGAGTGATTCTTTTTGCATTGGAAAGCTTGAGTTAGTAGCATTCTTTGAAAGAATTTATCAGAAAATTGTCTCAAACTTTTCAAGAGGAAAGTTGGAGAGAGAGTTGTTGTATATCCTGCTTGGCAGTTGTTTTTCATCATTATCTTCACTGCCGTTGTGATCTTCACTTATATCTTGCTGTCAAGAGCTACTTAGTATCCTTCATTGATGCTAGTTGTGCTACGCCGTGACCTTATTAGTGTTCTAGGCTCGCGTCTCTAGTCCGGTCTAGCCTAGGACCAGCACAATACCGTCGTTGAGCGTTTATTCAACATTGCATCTTTGAATTGATTATTGCTAATCTTTTGCTACCATATATAGCCAACCCAGCTCCACATATTTCTACACCGTGTATACGTACGCTCCCCTGGCAATCGCTTTACTCAATATTCGGAGTTACTTGACACCGCTGGTTGCCGATCACCGCCTGCTGCATGGTAAGAACTTGTAAGACATTGATATTTTCTTTACTGTGAGCGTTTTACCACCACATCCTAGTAGTTAGAGGAACATTATTTTTGGGTTTTGTTTCTTGTTCTACTAATCATGTCAGGATCCAGAGTCAATTCATGGGCTTTGTCGATCGCGGGAGACGTGACACCACCTTTGCAAATACCACAACCATCACGAGAGGTGCACAAACATCCAAATGCACATGATCAGGTTAATGTATCTATACCACCATTTAATGGCCGTTTTAAACCCGCTTTATATATTGAATGGGAGTTCCACATAAAAAAATTATTTGCTTCCCATAATTTCGATGAACATAAAAAGGTTAAGGTTGCGGTTGGTTCTTTCACTGGTTATGCTTTGGTTTGGTGGAGTGAATATTGTCGGTTACACCCTGATTATATACCTACTACTTGGGATGATTTGAAACTTGCCATGCGACATACTTTCGTCCCTGCTTATTATACTCGTGACATGATTAAAAAGTTGCAACACTTAAAGCAAGGTAGTGAAACTGTAACAAAATATTATGATGATTTACAAACTACCTTGTTGCATTCCTCTTTAGAAGAAAGTGAAGATGATTTTATGGATAGATTTTGGGGAGGATTAAACCGTGATATTCAAGAGATACTAATTCATGAAGAGTGTTATCCTATGGACCATTTGTTTCATCTTGCTTGCAAAGCTGAACAGGAAATAAAACGACGTGTTGGCCACGAGGAGAACAAGTGCACGGTGCACATTCCAAGAGTTGATATGATTGTTCCTTCAACTACTAGGCATACTATGACAACCACATCCGTTGTTGTCAGGACTACATCACCACCACCATGTGACACATCACCCCCGAGAGTGGCTACCTCATGTGAGTTGATCATAAGAGGTAATGACAAAGGTACTGATCTTCCATCTCTACATGAGAATGATGAATGCCTTGTCAATTTGAGTGCACCATCTGATGAGCTACCCACTACTTTGATCACACCACCTATTTTAGAGGACTACGTTGATAATTTGACTTTGCCATGTGATCAAACAACTGAAATACCAACAATTTTGAGTGCACCCATTGAATTAACTATTGATGCAAAAGAACCAATGTTTAATCATTTTGATATGACCTCTAATCTTGGTAATGATTCTGTGTTGAATGACTTATTGCATGTTTGCTTATTTAAGCATGTTGTAGCATGTAAATTTGATGCAAGTAAGGTTTATTCACCAATGTTGGGATGGTTTAATGATGAACATTGTCAATCTTTTGAAATGAATAAGAGCTTCACTTATATGTGCAAACTGAGTTGCAATATTTTCATGCCTTCTACTTCTTGTGCTAATTTTTTGGCTTTAGATTTTATGAACTATGCAAGTTACTCATCTATTCATGTGTCATATATGCAAAAATCAAGGGAAGTAAAAATGGATGACATATACATATACAACATGTACACCTTGTCTCTTTTGTTAGCCACATTTCAGATTAAGCAACGCCGAGGACGGCTTTATTTTCAAGAAGGGGAGGATGATGAGGACATGACTACCTTGGATATGACCAAAAATATTGCATATATGCATATTTGTCAGGTGATTTCTAGTGCAAACTATTCAATAATCTATTTATGTTATCCAGAACAAAAATACTTCACAAACTTTTGTGTTTTGTCTAATTGCAGGTGTATGGGACATTTGTAAAATCCACATATGAAGATAAGGAAGAAAGAGATGTTTATTTGCTGTCCAAAAAGTTCTCTCACGTCACTTTTGGCCCAAGAGAAGATAGAGTCCAAGTCTCTCACGTTCTGGATTCAGATTTGGACTGCACAGACATACCTGACTCAAAACGCACACAAGTTTTTCATACGGACTCCGAATTGGGTGATTCTTTTTTTGTTGGAAACTAGATTTCGTGCACTTTCCAACCCAATTGGAATCACCTTCAAATTCGTCCGGAGCGTTGAGTTGTGGACGAAACAATCTGATGCTGCAGCAGAATCCGAGTCAAACTACATGATAGAGGCGAGGGTGTCCCGATCTTTCGATGAGATGATAACTATCGATTTGGTGGAGACGACTTTGATGATCCGACTACAAACGTGCACGACGTTGCGCCTTAGCAATCGCTAAACCAATCTCCTGAGGTTACTGACGATGCCGGAAGCACGGTCAGCCTGACCACGAAGGTCTATTCCTGCAAGCAATCGAAGAACGAGCAAGAATATGATAAAGCAATCTGAATATTGCAAATATATATGAGGTATTGATAATGGTGGGGATCCGTAAGCGGTCTTGGTCTGGTCGTTGGACACAAACGAAGTACACAAAGTTGCAATGGCTAACTTTTAACTAAACAAATCCCAAGGAAAAGCTACTAGATGGATCTACTTATATAGGAGCAAGGGGTGGCGGCCAAGGAGGTGGGAGGACGTCCCAAGGCAGCCTAAAACTAAATCTAGGTCGTACAAGGCCAATGGGCCCAAGTGGAGGTGATGTAACACCTTTGGACTTGTAGTTTGACTCGGATTCTGCTGCAGCATCAGATTGTTTCGTCCACAACTCAACGCTCCGGACGAATTTGAAGGTGATTCCAATTGGGTTGGAAAGTGCACGAAATCTAGTTTCCAACAAAAAAAGAATCACCCAATTCGGAGTCCGTATGAAAAACTTGTGTGCGTTTTGAGTTAGGTGTGTCTGTGCAGTCCGAATCTGAATCCAGAACGTGAGAGACTTGGACTCTATCTTCTCTTGGGCCAAAAGTGACGTGAGAGAACTTTTTGGACAGCAAATAAACATCTCTTTCTTCCTTATCTTCATATTTGGATTGTACAAATGTCCCATACACCTGCAATTAGACAAAACACAAAAGTGTGTGAAGTATTTTTGTTCTGTATAACATAAATAGATTATTGAATAGTTTGCACTAGAAATCACCTGACAAATATGCATATATGCAATATTTTTGGTCATATCCAAGGTAGTCATGTCCTCATCATCCTCCCCTTCTTGAAAATAAAGCCGTCCTCGGCGTTGCATATTCTGAAATGTGGCTAACAAAAAAGACAAGGTGTACATGTTGTATATGTATATGTCATCCATTTTTACTTCCCTTGATTTTTGCATATATGACACATGAATAGATGAGTAACTTGCATAGTTCATAAAATCTAAGGCCAAAAAATTAGCACAAGAAGTAGAAGGCATGAAAATATTGCAACTCAGTTTGCACATATAAGTGAAGCTCTTATTCATTTCAAAAGATTGACAATGTTCATCATTAAACCATCCCAACATTGGTGAATAAACCTTACTTGCATCAAATTTACATGCTACAACATGCTTAAATAAGCAAACATGCAATAAGTCATTCAACACAGAATCATCACCAAGATTAGAGGTCATATCAAAATGATTAAACATTGATTCTTTTGCATCAATAGTTAATTCAATGGGTGCACTCAAAATTGTTGGTATTTCAGTTGTTTGATCACATGGCAAAGTCAAATTATCAACGTAGTCCTCTAAAATAGGTGGTGTGATCAAAGTAGTGGGTAGCTCATCAGATGATGCATTCAAATTGACAAGGCATTCATCATTCTCATGTAGAGATGGAAGATCAGTACCTTTGTCATTACCTCTTATGATCAACTCAGATGATGTAGCCACTCTCGGGGGCGATGTGTCACATGGTGGAGGTGATGTAGTCCTGACAACAACGGATGTGGTTGTCATAGTATGCCTAGTAGTTGAAGGAACAATCATATCAACTCTTGGAATGTGCACCGTGCGCTTGTTCTCCTCGTGGCCAACACGTCGTTTTATTTCCTGTTCAGCTTTGCAAGCAAGATGAAACAAATGGTCCATAGGATAACACTCTTCATGAATTAGTATCTCTTGAATATCACGGTTTAATCCTCCCCAAAATCTATCCATAAAATCATCTTCACTTTCTTCTAAAGAGGAATGCAACAAGGTAGTTTGTAAATCATCGTAATATTTTGTTACAGTTTCACTACCTTGTTTTAAGTGTTGCAACTTCTTAATCATGTCATGAGTATAATAAGAAGGGACGAAAGTATGTCGCATGGCAAGTTTCAAATCATCCCAAGTAGTAGGTATATAATCAGGGTGTAACCGACAATATTCACTCCACCAAACCAAAGCATAACCAGTGAAAGAACCAACCGCAACCTTAACCTTTTTATGTTCATCGAAATTATGGGAAGCAAATATATTTTTTATGTCGAACTCCCATTCAATATATAAAGCAGGTTTAAAACGGCCATTAAATGGTGGTATAGATACATTAACCTGATCATGTGCATTTGGATGTTTGTGCACCTCTCGTGACGGTTGTGGTATTTGCAAAGGTGGTGGCACGTCTCCCGCGATCGACAAAGCCCATGAATTGACTCTGAATCCTGTCATGATTAGTAGAACAAGAAACAAAACCCAAAAATAATGTTCCTATAACTACTAGGATGTGGTGGTAAAACGCTCACAGTAAAGCAAATATCAATGTCTTACAAGTTCTTACCATGCAGCAGGCGGTGATCGGCAACCAGCGGTGTTAAGTAACTCCGAATATTGAGTAAAGCGATTGCCAGGGGAGCGTACGTATACACGGTGTAGAAATATGTGGAGCTGGGTTGGCTATATATGGTAGCAAAAGATTAGCAATAATCAATTCAAAGATGCAATGTTGAATAAACGCTCAACGACGGTACTGTGCTGGTCCTAGGCTAGACCGAACTAGAGACGCGAGCCTAGAACACTAATGAGGTCACGTCGTAGCACAACTAGCATCAATGAAGGACACTAAGTAGCTCTGGACAGCAAGATATAAATGAAGATCACAACGGCAGTAAAGATAATGAGGTGAAACAACAGCCAAGCAGGATATATCAACAACTTTGTCTCCAACTTTCCTCTGAAAAAGTTTGTGCCGATTTTTTTGTTTTTTTTTCTTCTCTCTTTTTTTTTCTCACACTTTTTTTTCTTTCTCTCCTTTTTTTTTCTCTGACTTTTTTTTCTCCTTTTTTTCTCTTGTTTTTTCTCTCTCTTTTTTTCTCCCTCTTTCCAAAACAAACTAGATAAGATCCAGATTGGATCAAGTGAAGATGTGAACGATCTCAACTATTATTATGACAATGAATGATGGGTAGCACGTGGTGGAAATTGATGGATGGGTGGTGGACAGCGGAAGAGATAATGATGCAGCGGTGGCGTGACTAATGTGAACAGAACTCGAAACTCTAAACGAACTAGACACTAAGACCAGCAACTCGACACGACGATGCAACCGATAATTCAACTATGCAAGCAATGAAAAGAAAATTGCAAAGGCTCAGACTGGCTTGGACCAAGGATGAATAGATCTAACTCTTTTTTGTGGCTTTTTCTTGGACAATAGGTAAGAAAATAAATCTAATCTAGGAAAACTGGAAATTCTCACCGAGCAACCTGAAAACTGATACCACTTGATAGAGGCGAGGGTGTCCCGATCTTTCGATGAGATGATAACTATCGATTTGGTGGAGACGACTTTGATGATCCGACTACAAACGTGCACGACGTTGCGCCTTAGCAATCGCTAAACCAATCTCCTGAGGTTACTGACGATGCCGGAAGCACGGTCAGCCTGACCACGAAGGTCTATTCCTGCAAGCAATCGAAGAACGAGCAAGAATATGATAAAGCAATCTGAATATTGCAAATATATATGAGGTATTGATAATGGTGGGGATCCGTAAGCGGTCTTGGTCTGGTCGTTGGACACAAACGAAGTACACAAAGTTGCAATGGCTAACTTTTAACTAAACAAATCCCAAGGAAAAGCTACTAGATGGATCTACTTATATAGGAGCAAGGGGTGGCGGCCAAGGAGGTGGGAGGACGTCCCAAGGCAGCCTAAAACTAAATCTAGGTCGTACAAGGCCAATGGGCCCAAGTGGAGGTGATGTAACACCTTTGGACTTGTAGTTTGACTCGGATTCTGCTGCAGCATCAGATTGTTTCGTCCACAACTCAACGCTCCGGACGAATTTGAAGGTGATTCCAATTGGGTTGGAAAGTGCACGAAATCTAGTTTCCAACAAAAAAAGAATCACCCAATTCGGAGTCCGTATGAAAAACTTGTGTGCGTTTTGAGTTAGGTGTGTCTGTGCAGTCCGAATCTGAATCCAGAACGTGAGAGACTTGGACTCTATCTTCTCTTGGGCCAAAAGTGACGTGAGAGAACTTTTTGGACAGCAAATAAACATCTCTTTCTTCCTTATCTTCATATTTGGATTGTACAAATGTCCCATACACCTGCAATTAGACAAAACACAAAAGTGTGTGAAGTATTTTTGTTCTGTATAACATAAATAGATTATTGAATAGTTTGCACTAGAAATCACCTGACAAATATGCATATATGCAATATTTTTGGTCATATCCAAGGTAGTCATGTCCTCATCACTACAAGTCCAAAGGTGTTACATCACCTCCACTTGGGCCCATTGGCCTTGTACCACCTAGATTTAGTTTTAGGCTGCCTTGGGACGTCCTCCCACCTTCTTGGCCGCCACCCCTTGCTCCTATATAAGTAGATCCATCTAGTAGCTTTTCCTTGGAATTTGTTTAGTTAAAAGTTAGCCATTGCAACTTCGTGTACTTTGTTTGTGTCCAACGACCAGACCAAGACCGTTTACGGATCCCCACCTTTATCAATACTTCATCAATATTCGCAATATTCAGATTGCTTTATCATATTCTTGCTTGTTCTTCGATTGCTTGCAGGAATAGACCTTCGTGGTCAGGTTGATTGTGCTCTGGCGTGGTCAATAACCTCTCGGAGTTGGTTTAGCGATTGCTAAGGCGCAACGTCGTGCATGTTTGTAGTCGAATCGTCAAAGTCGTCTCCACCAAATCGATAGTTATCATCTCATCGAAAGATCGGGACACCCCCGCCTCTATCACAATTACAGAATTTCGGCAACATCTCATTGCCGAAAGAGTCTAAAAGTATCGGGGGGCAACCATATCCAGACTGGGTGGCTGAGAACAAGCCTACATTCTCTTGGGATTTGTGCAACTCCATTCGACGGGAAATAATAGAAGGCGGGAAGCCTCATGATTTTGCTGCAGTAAAAGCTAGAGTTGTGCAAATGATGTAGTCGCCCAGTGTTGTACCATCTAGTGTACCACCTAAACAGTTGCAAAGTTTCGGTGCCTCATTGCCGAAAGAGTCTCAAAGTATTGGGGGCAATCTCATGAGGAGTGGATGGAAATTGAGATGAAAAGGTTCAAAGCTCGCCAAGCTGAGATGTGGGCTAAAATTAGACAAGAGCGAGAAGACTTGCAAATTCAAAAAGATAAAGGTATTGATTCAGGTAACAAAGAAAATTCAGTTATTGAAAAAGCCGAATCAAGGAGTATATATTCTGAGTCCATTAAATCCAAAGAAGCAAACATTATTGAGAAAGGGCATGGCAAGCATAGGAAAACAGAGGTGCTTGATTATTCTGAAGTTAATGGAACCTAGTTCCTACCCTATGAGTTCAGTGCCATAGAAATCTTCAAGGTAATGATGCACGGAATAAATAAAAAGATGATGAAAAGGCGTTGGAGAGTCATCCAAAGACAAAGCTAGATATTGTTCAAGTCACACCACCATCATGCTCTCCCAACATATTTGAAGAGGTATGCATAGCGAGTAATTTACCTATTTTCAGATTTGGTCGCAACTTCATTATTGATGCATCTATAAGAAATATTCTCATAAGTACTTTTGAAAGACTAGTGAAGAAGGGTAATTTACTTGTTAGCAATAAAATTGCTATGGAACATATCGGTCAACCCATTGCACCATTTATAAAGACCGATAATGACTTATTGTTACAGCCAAAGCTTTCCCCGTTGCTTTCTCTAAAGTTCATATCTAGTTGGGTAGCTTTGCTTATTTCTTACTTGGCTTACACTTGGTCTCAATTGAGACATGTATGTTCTAACTATTTTTGTTTCAGAAATTTAAAGCCAAGGTTAAAATCTTTTGGGAAAACTGATGCTAGTCTAGTTTCTTATTTAAGGGCATCGGAAAAAGAATGCAAAAGAGAATTCATAGCCGAATGGGAAGATGCCAAATCTGAACCATTTGTTTGCTTAACTCCAATGCCGTTCTCACAACAAGATCGGCTAGAAAACAAAAGGTATACCTTCGATTCAAATATGTGTGATCAAATCTTTGATTTGTTGTTGAAAAATAATTACATTAGAATTCTTGATCACCATGTCAAGACATCTATCCAAGGATGAATATATTGTAAGTAGCATGATTCGTCCAAGCATAATTTTGAGGACTACCACATGTTTCGTCAAATAGTTAAATCGGACATTGAAAAAGGACGATTGAAATTTGTTGAAACACCAAGAGATGACCACTCTATTCCAATTGGTCATGATGGCAAAAAGTTTTTGCATCGGCTACTTCAAGCCGATCCATCTAAAGAGAAGGTAAAAACTGTAGGTGATGGGATAAAGCTTTCAAGTAAAGAAGTAGTTGAAGAGCATAATGAACATAATCTTGAGGGTGAGAATTCCATCAAAGCTATAATGGAGACGCCAAGGACTGGGGGGCAGCAAGCAAATCCAGTGATCGATGAAAGCAAACCAAAAGAAAACAAAGGCCGAAATAAGTGCAAGTGTAAGAGATCAAAAATCACCTTCGCTAAGATATTGGAAAAATGTCAAAAGAAGAGTGAAGAGAAGATTTCTTATTGGCCAAGTCGTGCAAAGAAACCAAGATCACCCCAAGGTGCAAATATGAGGATCGGTATTGGCAAAGTGAGAATTTTAATGCAACATATTCATGTCCTTATTTTGGGCCACCAATGCCAATGCCGTGGATGCCTCCCTATGCTCATATATATCCATATCCATCATGGGATAGGGATGATACAAGTGCACACTCTCCATCTTATTTTAGATCATCTCACCAATATCATGCAGCTCCAAAAAGATCAACATTTGAACAAGCACATGTCAAAGACCGTTTCAATCATAAGGAATCGGTCCGGACCCCATGGACGAAAAAAGAGGTGGTCAAGCAGGTATACCGGGTCAGGAAAGATGCTCGTAAGTGTGCTACTTCAGATTTGATATCAAATAAAAAGGAGCCAATTAAAGTGTTGACATTGGCTACAAAAGGAAAAGAAGTGGAGCAATCAATTGTTAAAAATAAAATTGCCAAATCTGAAGAAAAGAAGTTGAGGATGCACAAAGCCAAAAAAGAATTGCCATTGGTCAAAATAGAATCACAACCTAAATGCCCACTCGGCTTATCATATTGGCAAAAGAAGAAATTACAAAAACTTAGTGCAGAAGAACTTGAAGAAAGGAACATGGCATGGGTTTCCAAAGGAAGTGCTCAAAATAAGAATTATGTGCAAGCTTACACTACAAGAAGTGTGGCAAAGGTGAAGAAGGAAAAGAGTGAAAACTATGAAGGACCAAGCCGAAGGTTTCAGCATCTTCGGTCTACACATTATCCATATTCTTCAACTATGCCATTAAAGCCTATGCCATGGAATTCGTCATCAGGTATGATTGGTAACCCTCAATGGGCTTATTTTAATCCATGGATGCCATATAATTTCTTATATCATGAAAGGGTATTACCAAGTCACTATACATTTGATTAGATACAAGTTTGTTGCTGGTCCAAAGGGCCGAAATACTTGATTTGTCATTTCATCTATTTATTTCGGCTATATGTGCTTTGAATGAAGTTGACATGGTACCAGCGAATATTAATCTATCATCCTAAGAGTATGTCAATGCATGGCCGATGCAATATACTAACATCGTCCTTAGTTTGATTGGAGAGCGAGACAAGGTACGTGCTCATGGAAATTTATATTTATATTTGAATGGAGTTAAGACATCATGACCGATGTCATTGAATACATGACGCATAGACCAATTCAAAGTTACAGAGTTGTCTAGGGGTCTTATACTTTGTTTGGATATGATTTGGCTTATGCGTCTTTGAGATCTATAAGAGGCCAAATCATAGCTGATTTTATTACTGAACATCGGATTAATGACATGCATAATATTGATGTTAGCCTTGTCTCTCTAGTACTATGGAGATTATGTTTTGATGGTTCAATTCGTAGCAATGGCCAAAGTGTTGGTGTTGTTTATATATCTCCTTATGGCACTATTTTTGAAGCCTCATACCACTTAGAACATTTTTATGCATGATTAATCAAAGCCGAATATGCATTGTTATTCGGATTGAATCTTTTTACTTGCTATAGGTGCTATACATATTGAGGCTTTCAGTGATTCGTTATTAGTAGTGCAACATATACCCAAGGGTTATCAATGTTTTGACGAATCACTTATAGTTTATCTTTTGGTATGTCTAGATGCAAGATTTACCATGGGTTGCTTTAAAATTGTTCATATATCTAGACATGACAATTTGAAAGATTTGGCACAGCAAGCATCCGGCTACTATGTTAATCATGGTGTATTGCATTTCTATCAATAGCCGATGCTAGATCTTGTGAAGATAGGTAAGGCCGAACCGAAGCCCACCGCTTGGGCCACTAATGAAACTTTTATGCAGGCGAAGTAAGGATTCAAGAAAGTTCATTGTTGATTATCTGCAAGATTCTAGCAGAAGGGTGAACAATATGGTTGATGGACGGTTTTGACATGCATATCAATGGAACTTTATAGTCGGATTAATGAAGTTGAGAAAGTTTCACCAAGCTTGCAGCAAAATATTCACACAAGCAATGGCCGATATAAACTTATCGTCCTATGCAAAATGGCCGATGGAGTGTTGACATTGTCCTTAGAGAAAGCTATGTGCAAGTTATTTTTCGGCACACAAGCTTTGCCAAAAAAATAGGGGGACATGTGTTGACACCAGATTTTGGCACAGTCAAGAACTTATTTAAGATGACCTCAAATGGATAAGTGTTCTACATGAAAGATTTCCATATTGTTGATATGAACATCTTTGAAGTTTGGGTCATCGCCATCCAATTTCATCTCGAACGCCGAAACTATGCTCAAAGTACTAAGATCTTATATTCAGAGTATAGTTTGGCCTATTAAGCCCAAAATACGACCACAAATGGAAAAATGATCTACATGAATTGTCTTCGTCTTGTCGAAACGATCGATTTTGATATAAAGATCGTTCCAATCCGAGTTTATATGCAAAAGTTAGAGACATCGGAATGCAACCCTGTTAGGAGGCAAAAACTGGCGTGCCCCACCAGACACCCTGTCTGACGAGTAGCGCGAATAATAGCCTGTTTTGCGCGACCAATTTGACCCTCAAGATGACCACTGATCAAAAAACGTTCGCCATGAAAGTTGTTTATCTCATCGAAACGGTCAAGATTGCTTTTGGGCTAGTTTCCATCCGAAATCGTTTACCACCTCAAAAATTACCCACAAGGTGCAGCCAGTTTAAACTGAACAGTTTTGGGAAGTTCGGACAAAACTAATCCGAATTTGACTAGGGTTTTGGACGTGAATCCAAGCCTTTTCCTTGCATGGGAAGTCCAGCCGCCTCTTATATACCTAAGGGGTGACGACCGATTGAACAACACACAATCGATCAAATCATCTACACTTTTTATCTTTTATCTTTTCTCCTTAACCCTTGTTCTTCTTCTTCCTCGTTCTTCGTATGTTCTTCTTGTTGCAGGGCGGCGAACCTCGAGGCCCTAGGGGTGATCAGGTCGACCTAGGGCAGCCCATAGCTGCCGCGCGCCCTGACGGGGTCACTCCCGAGCATGTGGGGTTTTGGGTCTACAAAAGAGCCCGCCGAATTGTCTTGCGTACCGTGCTTCCGGCGGGCCTCCTTCGACGTGAGCTGCGGTGCATCACCCCCAGCGTCGAGGGTACACAGTGATGTGTTCGTGTGCGAACACATCCTGCATTCATTCTCACTTGCATGAAGTTAAAAGTTCTTACTATGGACTTGGCTTCGACAAAGGAGTGAGAAGATTTCCCGGCACTGTGATCCCGGCAAGCCAAATAGATAAGTTCTACATCTTGTCCGTTCATGTTCTGTAAGCTTTAACTTGTGCATTAGAAAGCCTCGTCACTCCTTTTATGCTTGGGTGCTCCCATTCATGGCTTGAACGCTACTTCAGTCAGGATGGTTGTAGTTGCCTTTGGTAAAGGGAAGTTGGCGGCGGGGGGGGGGGGGGGGTTGTTCCTTCTATCTGTAACCTGGTAGATAAGGTTCTCCGACAAACAAAAAGAGGACCGGCAGGATAGCCTCCCGGGGCAAACTCATTTATTTGCACTAAAGAGGCATCTCACCTCTACATGGACGCAGACATGCACGAGTTCTTGGCAAGGTTCATATTTTTCATTAAGCATGCTGATACAAGTAAAAGCATTACAGAACATGAGCATGGACATGAGACATTACATTGTTTGAAATAAAATTTGGCAAGAGCCTATAGATTTAAGATTGAAAAAAGATAAGGGCCCTGTAAACTCCTCTCCCTGTTCCTTCTCCCCTAGGATATACGGAGAGAAGAAGGAGGCCGGGAGCAGCGCCCAGGACAGAGTCCACCACGATCTCATCGAGGTCTGCCGAGCGTAAGGCCTGACAAGATCGGGAGCGCGAAGCTGTGAAGGAGGGAAACAGCCCGGCGACGCCCTTGGTCGCCACCACCAGAGACCTCCAGAAGCCCCAGCTCGAGCGACAGTGTTGTCATCCACCAAGGCTCAGCTGGAAGACTGTTTGAGGAGGCGAAGGCACCAAGAGAACAGTCCCCTCCCCAGCCACCAGGAGGCTGGTGATGACGGTGCCAGGGAGGAAGGGAGGAACAAGAAGACGAGGCAGCAAGACGTCAGGACGAGACGAACATGTCGATGCAGTCGTGCTCTATCCTGATAACCTGCCTCCCGCCTTCTCCATATTCCCCAGCTTCGTCTTCATCAACACCTTGCCAGAAGAGCGCCAAGACTCCAGTCCCGCGCCCCCTCTAGAGAGACGGCGAACGGCCAAGGCGGCCGAGGGGCGAGAAGCGCAACGCTTCCCGCCTTGGCGGATAGGAAGGCACGCCCCTCGTCGACATCAATTCCAGCACCAAGGAGAGGGGTTGTACTGGGATTTCCAATGATCCCTAGCCCCTCCCCTTGGACTTGGACCAAGCTCACTCCCCAAGCAGTAGCACCCTCGCTCGGCATTATCAATCCAAAACTAAAGCCTGGAGGCCAGCCCCAGGCTCCCCTTCCCAGCATATTCAAGCTGGACCAAGACAAAGGAAGAAGTGGATGCCATTGGATGCCTCCATTCCTCCCCCGCTCTTCCTTTTATAGGCAGACGAGGGACTGGGGGCTGGATCGACGGAGGACGACTACCACCCTCCTCCACCAGTTTAAGGAATCCGAGCCCTCGCCATCATGCTCTCCCATGCCATGCGCCACCGTTACCTACCCCGCATGGTGCATGCGGTGTACGTGGCTAAGGATAAGGGTGCAGTGGAAAGAGTAAATTGGCAGTTTCTATCCCGTGCATTAAAGACATTCACGGGCCACTACTAGAGAGGTCCCACCACCATTGGCTTTGCTCGACATGCGGGGAAACCGGAAACTGGCCCGGAATCAAGACTAATGAAGAAGCAAATAGGATCTCAAGGGATCAGCCCCTCTTCGGCAGCGTTGCACGTGCACTTGTTAGGCCCTACCCCGACGACGCTCGGCAACGCGTTCGGGGCAGGCCTGGGGGCTTCTATCGGTGCAACAGACCCAAGGCATGTTGACCTGACTGTGCACAGGCACAAGATCAAGATTGAAACACCAGAGAAAGAGACCAAGAGACTCAAAGAACCAACTAACAGATCAGAAGGAACCAAGATTGAGACAGAGGGACCAGATATTATCAAGAGAGAGGCCTCCTTTGCCGGGCAGGTGAGCCCGGCAAGGGGCGAGGCCACCCCCAGAAGAAGAGGACCAAGGCGTCTTGGCAGGGCTGCCGGGACTCACGGAGACCAGATCACCCCGCTGACTGCTCCACCACGACCCACGTCGTGGATTAGTGCGGTGTCAAGACATAGGATGATTAAGTGGTAGCGATCTTCCACATGGCGACCACTTCCTACCAAGCGAACCCACAAATGACACCTGTCCAGAGACATGTTAAGCGAGCAGGCATGGAGCTGGCGAATTAGCCCGACAAGCCTTGTCGGGCAAGCAACGACGTGATACTAAGCGGCGCATTAAATCCACGCTAACAACCTGCAGAGTTAGGTATGATAACACTGTTTGCTATCATATCAGTGTCTAATGACTAATTTGCCACTATGGTAACCCCTTGATCTATAAAAGGAGGCCCATGACAACAATTTGAGGGGTTAGAAGTTTAGACCATCCACAACCCAGTACGCGTGTAGTGGCCGCTGCCCCAATTCTACTCTTGTCGGGCAAGTGTACTACACACCACCACCACCATTTCCCAATCAATCCACCAAAGCAAGAGTTGGGTTTTATGCCTAGCGACGGCCCAAACCTGGGTAAAACTGCCTGTGTGATCCCTATTGTGCTGCCTGCATTGGTCTGCTCTTTGTGCAATGTGACTCCCCCTGCTAAACCAGCAAGGGGTCGTCCTGGTCCCACAGGTGGCCGTGGTTTCCCACGACAGCAGGGGGAGGTCAACCACATCAAATACGATCTTCTCGGTCCGGTAGTTTAAGTCCCCCCCGAACGTCACGGGCAGTGTGATCTTTCCCTTAGGATGACTCCTGCCATGGCTGATCCCTTGGAACTTACCAGTAACCTTGAGTTCTTCATCTACTATCTGGAGCTTGCCGATGACCTTTGGAGAAATCAGATTCAACCCGGCCCCGCCGTCAACCAACATCTTTGTGACTTTGAGGTTGCGGAGTATTGGTGAGACCAACAACGACAAGCACCCTACCGCGATGGTGCGGTCAGGGTGATCCTCTTCATCAAAGATGATGGGCGTGTGAGACCAGTTGAGCAGCTTCCGAGAATCTGCCGCTGGCTCCACGACATTGACTTCACGTGCCAATTATTTATGTTGGCGGTGAGAGTAGTGCAAATATGCACCCCCGTCAATGCATAGGGCGTTAGTGGCTTTTTGGAACTCCTGCTTGCTGGTTTCCTCTTCATCTCCTTCATCACTCTCGTCATTGCAATCCTTCTTGTCACGGCCTCTGGCGGGTTTTCCTTGATACCAAAGAGCCTTGCCAGGGCAACTTACTCTGCCGCCTCGGCCCTTCCCGCAAGCGCCATCTTGGTCCTTTTCCTTATGACAGTTCTCGTACTCAGCCCTCAACTTCTTGAAGAGATTCTCAACCTGATGACACTCCTGAAGATCATGGCCTTTGGTTCGATGGATCTGGTAGTACGGCCCATCACCCTTCCTAGCCTTGTCGACAGCTGCGGCTTCCCGGCAATCAGTGCATGCGACAGCTTCCTTGCCGGGGGCCTCGGTCTTGGCCTTCTTGCCGGTACTAGGTGCGATCGATCCTTCAACGGTCATCACATCTTTATCCTTGTGCTTCTTGTTGCGTTTCTTGCTCTTTTTCTTCTGGTTGGTGGCGTCATCATCGTCCTCTAAGTCAACATCGATGCCATCCTCTTCACTGGGGAGTCGCCTTCCCTCTTCTACATGGGCACACTTATCCACCAGGGTGTACAATTTGTTCACAGTCTTGGGCAACCGCACGTTCATTTTGGACCGTATCTTGTGGTTGCGCATGTTGGACTGGAACGCAGTTATCACATGATGAGGACATCAATACAATTGTTACACCCACAGCCCCTGCTGCTATACATACTGGACCAATTACTAGAGCTCGTGCACGCCAACTAAATTACCAGGTACTTTCGTTTCTTGGTAATGATTCTAATGTTCATGAGAATATGATGCTGCCTAAATTGGATACATTTGTTTTGCTTACAAATGAAGGGCCTAGCTTGGAGAAGGATGAACATTGGAGCAAGAACAAGCATGGAGATGATGGCATGCGCAAGGGAAACAAGAACGGAGTTACAAGTGATGATTTCAGGACTTTGAAGCCACCATAATGGGTGCATGAAGCCTTGGACGAAATATACAAGATGCCACTTCATAAATTTCGTCCCGAGGCTATTTTAGGTGCTGCGTCACCTTATTATTGGGCCAGGCCCATGTAATTTCGAAATACATAAGTATAGGCTATTTTTAGAGTCCGTATGTGTGGGGAAACAAGAGATAGGGTTGATTTCGGACCCCTCCACCAAGGGCCACGAAATTCCCCCCCCCTCTTCCTCCATATATACAGCCCTTAGGGCATCGTTTAGACTTTGGGTTTTGTTTAGATTAGAAGTTCGCCATAGCTGCAACTTCGCGTACTTCGTTTGTGTTCAACGACCAGACAAAGGCGTCACAGAACCCCACCTTGATCAATAAAGCTTTCATCTTATATTCGCAATATCCAGATTGCAATCTTAGTTTCTTGCTTGTTCTTCGTTTGCTCGCAGGAAACAGACCCTCGTGGTCAGGTTGATCGTGCTCCGGCGTGGTCAATAACCTCTCGGAGTTGGTTTAGCGATTGCTAAGGCGCGACGTCCTCGCACGTTCGTAGTCGGATCGTCAAAGTCGACTTCCACCAAAGCGATATCCATCATCTCATCGAAAGATCGGGACCCTCGCCTCTATCATCACATCTACTAGGTGGATGGTCTGGAATGTTCCTGTGCAGTCGATTGAACCTTTGCATGTACTTCCGCAGACTTTCTCCTTCCTTCTGCAGGAGGAGCTACAAGTCGCTGGGCTGCCCAGGTTCTTGATGGCCGCCCGTGAAGGCACGGACAAACTCATGGCACAGGTCAGCCCAGGTTGAAATGGAGTTCTCTGGCAGGTGCATCAGCCAAGACCTCACATTTGGCTTGAGTGCCAAAGGGAAGTAATTGGCGAATACCTTCTCATCTCTTCC